>NC_091325.1:24373134-24378134 GCF_038502225.1 Cherax quadricarinatus
GCACTAATCTCTTGTGGGGAACTGTGTCAAAGGCCTTCCTGCAGTCTAGGAAAACGCAATCTACCCACCCCTCTCTCTCTCGTGTCTTACTTCTGTTACCTTGTCATAAAACTCCAGGAGGTTTGTGATACAAGATTTGCCTTCCATGAACCCATGCTGGTTTTCATTTATAATCTTGTTCCTTTCCAGGTGTTCGACCACTCTCCTCCTGATAATCTTCTCTATGACTTTGCACACAATACATGTCAGAGACACAGGTCTGTAGTTTAGTGCCTCGTTTCTGTTTCCTTTCTTAAATATGGGGACTACATTAGCTGTCTTCCATTTCTCAGGTAGTTGCTCAGTTTCAAGGGATGTGTTGAAGATTGTGGTTAGAGGCACGCACAGCATCTCTGCTCCTTCTCTAAGGACCCATGGGGAGATGTTGTCCGGTCCCATCGCCTTTGAGGTGTCAATGTCACTTAAGAGCTTCTTCACCTCCTCCTCAGTTGTTCGTATGTCATTCAACACTTGTTGGTATATTCCCTCTTGATGTTCCCTTCTGTGCTGTCTTCCCACAGCCCTTCCTGTCTCTACTGTAAAAACTTCCTTAAATCTCCTGTTCAGCTCCTCACATACTGTAAAAACTTCGTTAAATCTCCTGTTCAGCTCCTCACATACCTCCTGATCATTTCTTGTGAGTTCTCCACCTTCTGTCCTTAATCTGATCACCTGGTCTTTGACTGTTGTCTTCCTCCTGATGTGGCTATACAACAGTTTCGGGTCAGTCTTGATTCTCTTTGCTATGTCATTTTCATACTGTCGCTGGGCCTCCCTCCTTACCTGTGCGTACTCATTCCTGGCTCTGCGACTGATCTCCCTATTTTCGTGTGTTCTCTGCCTTCTGTACTTTTTCCATTCTCTATTGCATTTTGTTTTTGCCTACTTACAACGTCGGGTAAACCTGGTGACCTGTACTTAACTCTGTGAAGAAGTGTCTTGTGTGCTCCCCGTGGACTGAACCAAGATGCCCTCCATCGAGCAACTTTACCAGCAGCTTAAGGAAGAATTGAGGGTAGCGAAAATGGAGATACGGCGATTGACCGAGGAAAACAAGAGGATACGTAGTAGTCCTCCTGTTTCGAGTCCTCAGGTCAAGAAGGGATCGTGGTCAGTGGCTGGACAGCAGGGGACGACGAAGTTGACGATCAAGAAGACGAATGGAAAACCAGAAGCGATGAAGAAGAAAGAGACTGCTGTGGAAACTCTTGTGGAAACCTCCAACGCATTCTCGGTGCTACCCGACGAATGTGAGTCGACTACTGGGACCGTCACGACGAACGACAGCAAGGAAGGTAAGAATATTGTTGTTGTTGGTGATAGCCAGGTTAGATACATGGATAGGGCATTCTGCTTGAAGGACAGGAGTAGGAGACAAAGGGTTTGTTTTCCTGGGGCTGGGATGGAGGACATTGTTAGCCGGCTTGACAACATCATGAACGGTAATGGGATCAATCCTATTATTTGCCTCAGTGCTGGAGGCAATGATGTAGGCAAGCGTAGAAGTGAGGATTTAGTTAGAAAGTTCAGGACAGCTATAGACATAATTAGGAAGAAGGGGGGGCGCCCTGTTATATGTGGCATTTTGCCAAGAAGAGGTGTTGGTAATGAATGGTTGTCCAGAGCAATTGGTATTAATTGTTGGCTGGATAAACACTGTAATGATATTGCAGTACCATTCATTGACAACTGGGACAACTTCTATGGTCGAAATGACATGTATGCCAGGGATGGGGTTCACTTATCCAGGGCAGGTGTGGATTTTCTTGCTAACTCAGTTGAGTGGGTTGTTAGGACTTTAAACTAGGATTAGTTAGAGGTATGGGTTTAGAAATGATAAATAATGAGTGTGGATATATTGACTTATGCTCTGATATTAAGAATCTTAATAGTAACTGTCATGGAGTAACTCTGGGTATTGATAATTTCTGAAATTGTGTAAAAACAAAGATGAATATGAAAAATGTGCAGAAGAAAAAACATATGATGGTATTTTATGCTAACAGTCGAAGTGCAAGAAATAAAATTAATGAACTACGTTTGGTAGCATGTGCTGGGAACTTTGATATCATTGCATTAACTGAAACATGGTATGATTTAAAGAGTCGGGATATGACTGCTGAGTGTAATATTCAGGGATTTAAGTTGTTCAATGTGGATAGATCTAATGGGAAGGGGGGAGGAGTTGCATTATATGTTCGAGAAAATATTAATTGTTGCATAAAAACAGGTATAAAAATAGATGGAGCAGTAACAGAATCTGTTTGGGTAGAGTTCGTAGAGGGTCAAGAAAAACTAATTCTAGGTGTAATATACCGACCTCCAGGCTTGGATCACGATAGAGGGAGACTTCTTTGGGACGAAATTGTTAGGGCTTCTAGACACAATAACATAGTCATAGTAGGGGACTTTAACTTTAGTCAAATTGACTGGAATTCTTTGACAGGTAATATAGAGTCCAGTGACTTTATGGAAACAGTCCAGGACTGTTTTCTGAAGCAGAGCGTAACAGAGCCTACCAGGGGTAATAATTTGCTAGACCTAGTCTTGTCAAATAAGGAAACACTCGTGAATAATCTGGAGATCACTGAAGAGCTTGGCGCAAGTGATCACAAATCCATCACTTTTAGCATTAACTGGGAATGCAAGAATAATGATAATACAGTAAAAATCCCTGATTTTCGTTCTGCCGATTATAATGGACTTAGGGAACACCTGTCTAATCTTGATTGGAGTTATCTAGCTAATGATTTTATTAACGATGATCATACTTATGATTATGAAGGGATCTGCTTTTATGATTGTTTTCTTAATAATGTACACCGTGCGCAGAGTATATACATTCCCCAGAGAGAAATTAGGTCTAATAATAACGATCCCAAATGGGTTAACAGGAGGCTAAAGCATCTATTAGGGGAGAAAAGGGGAATTTATAGGCGCATCAGAAGAGGAGAGGTTAACCTTACTGACCAATATGTTCAGCTTAAAAGAGAAGTAAAAAAGGCGATTAGAAAGGCTAAACGTGACTATGAAATTAGAGTTGCTAATGAATCAAAGACTAATCCAAAGGGATTCTTTCAAGTGTATAGGACGAAGGTGAAGGAAAAAGTAGGACCTCTGAAAATTGGGAATGGACAGCTGACGGATAACGAACTGGAAATGTGCTCCTTATTTAATGACTATTTTTTGTCAGTTTTTACACAGGAAGATGTAAATGAGATTCCAGTAATCAACGATTACTTAGTTCCTGATGAATTTAAGTTAACTAATATTACTGTCACGAGGGACATGGTTATTAAACAGATAGACAAACTGAAGCAAAATAAGTCCCCGGGACCCGATGAGCTGTTTTCCAGGGTACTTAAGGAATGCAAGATGGAGCTTAGTCAGCCATTAACGAGTGTATTCAATGCATCCATCCTTACCAGTGTTGTGCCAGAGTTGTGGAAGATGGCTAATGTGGTTCCTATATTCAAATCAGGGGATAAGTCCACTCCTTCAAATTACCGTCCAATAAGCCTGACATCTATAGTGGGCAAGTTATTAGAATCAATTATAGCTGACATTATCAGAAGTCACCTTGAAGAACATAACTTGATAAATGAATCTCAGCATGGATTCACGAGAGGTCGTTCCTGCCTGACAAACTTACTGACGTTCTTCAATAGAACATTTGAGGCAGTTGACAGTGATAAGGAATATGATATTGTTTATTTGGATTTTAGTAAAGCTTTCGATAGAGTACCTCACAAGAGACTCTTAAGAAAAGTGGCAGCTCATGGTATAGGAGGTAAAGTTCTAGCATGGATTGAGGCATGGCTAACCAATAGAAAGCAGAGAGTTACCATTAATGGAGTGAAATCTGAATGGGGATTAGTCACTAGTGGCGTTCCACAGGGATCAGTTTTGGGCCCTCTCTTGTTCATAATTTACATTAATGACCTTGATGAAGGGATTACGAGTGACATGAGTAAATTTGCTGATGATACAAAGATAGGCCGTATAATTCACTCTGAGGAGGATATCAATGAACTCCAGGACGATTTGGACAAATTAATGTCTTGGTCTGAAAAATGGCAGATGAAGTTCAATGTGGATAAGTGTAAGGTACTTGCCCTTGGTAATGAAAATAACCCTCGAAGCTATAATCTAGGTGAAGTAGAGCTTGATCATACAGAATGTGAAAAAGACTTGGGAGTCATGGTAAGCAGAAATCTAAAGCCAAGACAGCAGTGCCTTAGTGTGCGCAACAAGGCCAACAGATTACTTGGATTTATCTCAAGAAGTATAAGTAACAGAAGTCCAAAAGTTATTTTACAGCTCTATACATCACTAGTGAGGCCTCATTTAGATTATGCTGCTCAGTTTTGGTCTCCTTACTACAGGATGGATATAGACTCATTAGAGAACATACAGAGAAGAATGACTAAAATGATTTACTGTGTAAGGAACCTCCCGTATGAAGATAGACTTAAAGCCTTAAATCTCCACTCTCTGGAGAGGCGTAGAACGAGAGGAGATATCATTGAAGTGTATAAGTGGATGACAGGCATAAACAAGGGAGATATTAATAAAGTACTGAGGGTGTCGAACCAGGTAAGAACCAGAAATAATGGATATAAGTTGGATAAATTTAGATTTAGAAAGGACATAGGTAAGTACTGGTTTTCTAACAGAGTTGTAGATGCGTGGAACAGTCTTCCTAGTGGGGTGATAGAGGCTAGGACCTTGTGTAGCTTTAAGAAGAGACTGGACAAATATATGAGTGGGAGGGGCTGGGTTTGATTGGTGTCATTGGGTACGGGAGTTATTTCTTGGGTGGCTTTAGGTAGAGATCGTTTTGATAAGGACCTGCCTCGTATGGGCCAGTAGGCCTTCTGCAGTGTTCCTACATTCTTATGTTCTTATGTTCTTAGCTGCCCAGGGTGAACACAAGGTCCAATCTTGCTGGTTCATCCTCC
>NC_091325.1:24383134-24480634 GCF_038502225.1 Cherax quadricarinatus
CTTTGTAGTCCTGCCTGATCCTCGTCCGATTCGATTCTTCTCATTAACTTCACATCGTCTGCAAACAAGGACACTTCTGTGTGTGTGTGTGTGTGTGTGTGTGTGTGTGTGTGTGTGTGTGTGTGTGTGTGTGTGTGTGTGTGTGTGTGTGTGAGTGTGTGTGTTTGTGTGAGTGTGAGTGTGTGTGTGTGTGTGAGTGTGAGTGTGTACTCACCTAATTGTACTCACCTAATTGTGGTTGCAGGGGTCGATACTCAGCTCCTGGCCCCGCCTCTTCACTGATCGCTACTGGATCCTCTCTCTCTCTGCTTCCTGAGCTTTGTCATACCTCTTCTTAAAACTATGTATGGTTCCTGCCTCCACTACTTCACTTGCTAGGCTATTCCACTTGCTGACAACTCTTTGACTGAAGAAATACTTCCTAACGTCCCTGTGACTCGTCTGAGTCTTGAGCTTCCAGTTGTGACCCCTTGTCCCTGTGTCCCCTCTCTGGAACATCCTATCTCTGTCCACCTTGTCTATTCCCCGCAGTATCTTGTATGTCGTTATCATGTCTCCCCTGACCCTTCTGTCCTCCAGTGTCGTCAGTCCGATTTCCCTTAACCTTTCCTCGTACGGCATTCCCTTGAGCTCTGGGACTAGCCTTGTTGCAAACCTTTGTACTTTCTCTAACTTCTTGACGTGCTTGACCAGGTGTGGGTTCCAGACTGGTGCTGCATACTCCAGTATGGGCCTAACATACACAGTGTACAGTGTCTTGAACGATTCCTTATTAAGGTATCGGAACGCTATTCTCAGGTTTGCCAGGCGCCCGTATGCTGCAGCGGTTATTTGGTTGATGTGTGCCTCCGGTGATGTGCTCGGTGTTATGGTCACCCCAAGGTCTTTCTCCCTGAGTGAGGTCTGTAGTCTTTGTCCACCTAGCCTATACTCTGTCTGCGGTCTTCTTTGCCCCTCCCCAATCTTCATGACTTTGCATTTGGCTGGATTGAATTCGAGAAGCCAGTTACTGGACCACATGTCCAGCCTCTCCAGGTCTCTTTGCAGTCCTGTCTCATCCTCGTGTGTGTGTGTGTGTGTGTGTGTGTGTGTGTGTGTGTGTGTGTGTGTGAGTGTGTGTGTGTGTGTGTGTCTGTGTGTGTGTGTGTGTGTGTGTGTGTGTGTGTGTGTGTGTGTGAGTAACTCTCACAATGGTGATGTAGTGTTGATGCTCATACTTGTAAGCACACGTGTGATATTACTATTATAAAAAGTATTGGCTAGTCTCAGCTTTTTTAACTGATACTGATACCTGGGTAATTCCCTAAACATATAACATGGACGCAAATGAAATTGTGATAAGCACCTGCCAATGAATAAACAGAAGGGTGGACGAGGGGCCTCGATCCTTAGTCCGTAAATTGACAGTCCGATGTTCTACCGTCTAGGCTAACCTGGGATAGAGCATGGTAAGAAGGAAAGAGTATGGACTGAAGGAAAGAGTTCAATTTTGCTACAATTTGTGCCTCTGACGGAATATAATGCAGAAAGTATTAGTTCTGGATCCTTCCTATTAGAAGCCCGAATTATCCTAGACGGTTGAGTGTTGGACTGACAATTTACGGACCGCGGTTCGAGCCCCTCATCCACCTTTCTGATTATTCATATCAAATATATGGACTAATGGGAAAGACTTTCTTTTTCAACATTCTCCTTATTTAAAAAATACCGTTGGAGATATTGCATTATCAACAGGATCTATAATAAAGAAGCTGATCTACAAAAATATCAGAGTACAAGTTTATTAACATAATGAGACAATGAAATTCGTTAAAAGCACAATATTACTACTAAAATTTCATACCGACTAAAGAATACCGCCTTAGGTTAATACAGGCTGGTATTAAATTCTTGCTACAATAATTCTTTGACTCAATCCTAAATATCATACATTTCTCCATGCGCTCAGTAACTTCTTCGGGAATAGCACTTCCCCGATCAATGCAATAACTGAATTCATACAGTTACAGTATCAATCGATTTTAACCAATTCAGATTATGTACACAGGATGACAACTATTTCAGCAAAAACAGTCCAACTGCTGATGTTTCACTATCATGGTCAACCTTACAACTAACTTATAGGGATGACCTACTTACACTGGTGACCCCGCCTCCCTGCTGCTACACTTCATCTGTCTGTAGTGAAGAACTAGACACAAGTGCAACACCTGTGTATATTTAATTTGTTGAAGTTGTCCATCCAGTGGCTTGATCAGTACAGTACATGTACATAATGTCTTTCGTGGAAAATATCATCTTAAATGAAAGATGCTCATCGTAATGAAGTACACAACATATTCAGAAATAAGCTAAGTTGAAGAAACGATAAAGGTAAAAAATAATATAAGTGAAGCAATAACGAAGAAAACTGACAGAATCTTTAATCGTTATAACAAACTTTTAACTGGCCAACATTTACCAGATGAAGTCTATCCAGAAGTATTCCTTGGCAGAGTCACACCCTCCCCCCCCCCCACACCAAAAAATGGAAAAGACTCCGTTACAGTATATAGTCATCGTACTGAACGTTTCTGACTGTAATATACGGGAGATGATTGACGATCTTCGCCTCTTCATAAAATCTGGAAGCATGGAAAATTGGGAAGGTTATCTCTACTTTCTTCAAAGATGTGCTGACTTATGTAGAAGCTGCTTAGCACAATGTATATATAAAATCTGTACAGATCTACCCACAACAGATGATCCAACTCGAGAGCCATCATCCAGATGTGTTTGGTATCTTTCGAAAAGACACCATGTAATTCAACGAAGTGACATACTAGATCGGGTTATCATCAGATCTGTTTATCAAACAAGTGCTAACGAGACGAGTGCTAATGAGACAATGGCTTCGGCTCATGTGCTGATTCTAATGGTGTCATGAAAGAGGTAACAGCTACATAGTATTTGACAAGCCAGCTTCAGAAAGATTTGGTAAAAGCAAGACAGGCAAGAGATGCAAGAAATATGTCTTCTCATCCTTGAATTTCTTCTGTGCAGATGCACAAAGCTTCGCCGCTGACTTTACTGCTTTCAAAACTTTAAATGCGGATAAAGCAAAATGAGTCGCAAAATCTTCGAATGTAAGATTGGAACAAATTCGTACAGCATTATGTCAGAGATAAAGTCAGTTGATCAAATGAAAATGCTGGCCAACAGATGGCTCCAACTTCATCTTGCTCTCTACTTGTATGTCTCATAACAATAAAAATGCTTTCAAGTGAGCTGATGTAGGTAACAGCTCTTAGGAGAAAAGAATCATCACACTCAGCGTACAAGGTAACCAGATATTGTCCTAGTTTGCAAGATCACTAGTCTACTCTCATTGTAAAAATATTCGTTTATATCATTAGTAACTTTTTATATTGTATTGTGTCTATAATGAGCCTTTGCAATTGTATTTTGGTAATTTGGTAGTGCATGCAGCACCTAGGATTACAATTTTAAAAATACTTAGGAGAAAATATGATGAAATAAGAGACAGAGTTCACTTCAAAACTATTAGGGGCCTCATTGTTATCTGTACGTACCTTATGAAACATTGAAATTCAGTGTGTATTATACAAGAATTTGTCTTTTAATATCAGTAATCATAGTGTAAAAAAAAGTTTCGTAATTATTTTAATGTGCAAGTCGATTGTGGTTTGCTCTGATGAGGTGAAGGGTGAGTACGAGCTCCCGCAGGTCTCTTAGAAGTGATGACATGATAGGACCAGGTTGTACTACTTTGCCTCATTCTAAAAACTGTGTTTTGATTGGTATAAGGCAACAACGGGGCAAAGGGAGAGTGTTTCATAAATTTAATGTTACTGTGGTCAACTGCTGGAATGTGTTTTTGTGAAGATAATGTTGAATGCTAATGGAGTTAGCCTTGGGTCCAGTCACTCGTAATGAAGCTACTGTTAAGTTTTTTCTCCAGTGTCTGCTGCTCAAGTCATGCAGTTTACTAAGATTAGATTCCTGGGTATGTGATGGGAAAGAAACATTGTATTTATTATAAGCGATAAATATCTTAGCTTGGTCAGTTAGTAATATTTTCTTCCTTATATTTTGTTAAAATATTATATTTTTACTTCTGAAACGAAGTTCGTTTGCTTTTTTTACCAGTTATTTAGAGCTGCCACACATCTGTGAGTTGTTTCACTTTTGACCTAAAATAGTGACTTTATGTACCGCCCTAATATTTATAATGATCTTCATTGGATTGCTACAGTTACACAGTTTTCCAGTATAACACCCCAGCACAAGAACCTTGATGACGTGAGATGACAAAGGTTTCTGTTAAAATCAACGGAGAACCCATTAACGTGGACCCACGATTATTCTTCCATCGTTTGACAGTAGGTACTGAAGTCAATGACGGAGCAGATACATTGAAAAACGGGCGGTGCAGCCACCCTTCGTCTTTATTTTTTGAGTCATGGAAATTTCTTCGAGAAGCCAAGAAGCAACACTTGCTGACACAAATTAGAGAGCTTGCACAGGACTGACATGCTCCGCCATCCGAGGGGAACTGAAATACGTCCTTGATGGCGGCTCACTACTCCCACAACTGTCATGACCACGTAATGCTACATTTGAGTGCGTCTGTAACACATATGTTAAATTTGTTAATAAAACGTACAACAATCCCATAAATGTTTTAGATGTCATTCTATGACTGATGTAAAATATAAGCTTCCAGGTGAACTATGTGGGAAAGATGCCCACAAAAAGAGTGATGAAGTACATCTTGGCCAATACTACAAAAAATTAGAAATTCAATATTATGTCTTGTGAGAGTCTGCAAGAAAGTGAATAATGAATGTTTATGCATATGATGCTAATTTATTACTTGTCCAAACGACGAGAATATCCGCGTCCAACTGTGCCACAACAGTAGTCAGAGAGGATAAAAGCCCCATGACATTGCTTTTTTCTCATGTTGACTTCAGCTTCCCCGTTTTATTTCTTAAGCCAGACAATAAAATATTAGAAAATTATCGGGTGCATAGTACTTTGGGTCCAGACGAGCATCTTCCAGCTTTGGGACCAGACCCTCGAGCACCTTGCACGTATACATTATCATGTATCTCTTCTCTCCAATGAATATAGTCTGTGGCTGTGACTCAACCTCACGCCTTGTTAGGTAAGGCACATATTCAACAGTTAAATAACGTTTCGCCTACACAGCAGGCTTCTTCAGTCGATTACAGAAAAATTGGTAGAAGCTGAAAAGATATGAAGACAATGTAATCAGTCCGTCACCCTTGAATATATAGTTTCGAGGTGGTCAGTCCCTCAGCCTGGAGAAGAGTATTTGTTCCGTAGTCAGAAACAATGTTGCATATGTGTCTTAACAACCTGTCGGTATTTTATACCATTTTAATATTCAACCTCACGCCTTTTTTTGGCGTTAAAAAGGGTTATTTTAATGAAGCTGAAATGCAATAATCATTTCAGAATACAAGCAAAAGAAACATCTGTCGCGTAGCAAGCACAGAAGAGGTCACCTTATTGGGAGAAGAAGCGCTTGTCTGCTAGTACATTGGTACCCCTGAAGGACTGGATGCACTGTGTAACAGGTGATGTCGAGAGAAGGCTTCTCCGAACACCTTTACTGTCCAATTTCACACACTGTCACTAACAGTTCTAACAGCACGATATAATAGCGTCCGAGTTTGTTTCCAGGCTTAGTAGTAGATAGCCATGCTCTGTGATCCAGGATGAACGGATATTGCTCAATGATCGATTTGAACCAAGAACAGAAGATTTCCCAGCAGCTCTAGAAACTCTACTGCGCACAGTATTGCGAAACGATGTATTTGCCAAAAAAAATCAATAAATAAAAAACTTCTGAATACTCAACAACGTGTACTAATTTCAAGGGAGCTGCTTATGTAAACTCATGTTTATCTATGGACGAATAATAAAATATCACTTATGCTACCCCCCCAAAAAAAAAAAATATATTGCTTTTATGTATAACACAGTTTGTTACAGAAAATAACTACAATGAAGCTCGTTATAAAAAAATAATAAAATATTCCTCAAAATATATAGCACCACGATGGTTAAATTCATAAGTCACTAATTACTGTATCTAATGTACACCACAAGCAGAGAACACAAGTTTGTCACTGTTTTCCCACACACTCCTATCACTCGCGATTTCTTTTTTAGCTAATAGTTTGTAAGAAATCACAAGATAATTAAATTTTGGTTGGATTGATTTTCACGAAATTTAAGGTGCCCTAAGAGGGCCTTATGGCAAGACTGTCGCTTTATGGGATGTACTACCTGACTGTCTCAGGTGTGCAGCGGCGCTACGACGGTAACAGTAACAGTCTGCATGGTGCGTTACCTGGGAATATGTAGTAACACTGCTATTATAAGATGTTCTTGTGAGGTATGCATTGTAACACTGATAAACTAAGAGAAACTCTTCCTGAGGTATAAAGTCATTCCCAGATATCTTTTTGGTATGCTTTTTTCAGAAGTGCCTGTCTCATGGCAGGATGATAACACTTCCAGTCTGAGAGAGGCACTGCCAACAGCTTGTACGTCAAAATTTTCATTGTCCACTTTATATGTCTTTTATTATTTAATCAGAAAGAACTGTTCACCAATATGCTCTAAAGTAAACACGTGGACAATGCATCCACTGCCCTTCCTAAAATTTCATTCTTCCTCTGCAATTCCATTATATATATATATATATATATATATATATATATATATATATATATATATATATATATATATATATATATATATATATATATATATAATATATATATATATATATATATATATATATATATATATATATATATATATATATATATATATATATATATATATATATATATGGGGTTATAACTTTTTTACTTTTTTCCAAATGAAACTTCTTCTGCGTCATGAATCGATGATTTTTTGTTTAAAAACAATGAAAAGGTCCCTAATTCCTGTAAGTTATCAGAAAAGGTCACTCATAAAAAAAACTATGAATCATCATATGTATCTGCGTTATTACTCATAAACCGCAACTAAGGAAAGTACTAATTGGCAACTCAAATTAAGGAAAAATATTAATCACCTTATATATATACGTTACTAACCATATGTAACAACTCAAGAAATTACTAATTGACAACTCTATATACTGGAGTCTACTATTGTTGTTATATTCTCATTGCATTTCACAGAGGAGTGTTGTTGTTAAACTGCAACGAATGTTCTTAGAAAAAGGGATTAGCAAACCACAACTTATCAGTTGTCAGTTGGTAATGGATGAAAATCTTGGTGCTTAAACCAGTTCTCCAAATATAAAGTATACATATATGTCCCAACTGGTGCAGAATTATGAGGAACTAAATGCACAGTTTGTTAATGGAACTCAAGAGATCCTCCATAAATCAGGATGGAGAGATAATATGAAGATTTGTACCATCTAACACGAGCGTTTAGATTCTATAAAGAAAAAGGGCACTTTCCTTTCATTAACTATCAGAAAGTTTTAAACATCAGCAATACGAGGTGGAATTCAAGAGCCATTCTAGCTATTCTTGCATTCATTCTTATACCAACAAGACGGAAGACTTAGGAGAAGATATGCAGATTCATTTCATACACCTGGACAGATTATTGGTTTGCTGATCAGATGTATGATGAAAATGACCTCAAAAATTTGTCAGAAATATTGAAACCTTACAAAAAAGCACTGAACTTATTAAAAAATCACTGGAAGCAGGAGCCGTCCACACTCAAAATACCAATAAGTAACTAGTGTGCTGAACATGCAATGTTATGCAGGAACTGTAAGCTGCCTGCAGAATCAAAAACAAACTGCAACTTCGGTTTATTCTAAGCAATAAGTAATAATATATGTACACATGATAACAATGTTGTTGAAAGCTCTTATATTTGTTATTAATATCACGTGCAATAGGCAGTTCAAGTTACTTGTTCTCGTTACTCGTTTTTCATTTAGAGGTGACATTTTCTAAAAAGATATTGAAATGAAAGGTCATTTCTTTGCTTTGAGGCAAATGTTCATCTGATTAAAGTACAGGAATATTACGTTGTAAAAAGCTATAACCCTAAATTATATATATATATATATATATATATATATATATATATATATATATATATATATATATATATATATATATGCAAAACAACCACTGTGAAAGGATAGTGAAATTCCAAGCGCTTTCGTGATGATGTGAGAAATCACGAAAGCGCTTGAAATTTCACTATCCTTTCACAGTGGTTGTTTTGCATATTCCGATTCCACCTGTTTACTGTGATCTTACTGCACACACACACACACACACACACACTCACATATCACGTATCCTATTTTTGTGAATGTTTTGTCAATGTATTTTGTCTTTAATTAATATATATATATATATATATATATATATATATATATATATATATATATATATATATATATATATATATATATATACAATATAGGGGGTGGTAGGAGTAAATTCTCAAACAGCTTCAGGGAGAATCTTGAGTTTTCCCTGAAGCAAGTTTATTCTTTTCTCTGAGGATGAGGGTCCCTATAACAGTTCTAGAGGTGGTACTATATATATATATATATATATATATATATATATATATATATATATATATATATATATATATGTATATATATATGGGCATACAAACACACACGCACACACGCACTCACACACACACACACACGCACACACACACACACACACACACACACACACACACACACACACACACACACACACACACACACACACAAATATGAGAGCATTTTTGCAACGCACTCCTAAGTTAAAGTGAGGCAACAGTAGTAGCAGGAAGCAACAATATAAGAACTTGGCCCTGTAATAATCAGAGGAGCGTGGAGAGAAGATAACAGTAAGTAGTTAGTCTCAGCTTACGATAAATGTGATGGCAATGTTGATAATACGAATCTGAGGAGTCCATGAGGTCAAGCTGAGGAACAAAAATTGATCTACACTTAAGCTTTAAGGTCAAGGTGAAAACACGACTCGGTAATCAGTAAGATCTCAGCAGGTAATTTTGTGGCTATTGACCTGACCAAAGGCGGGTTCAAGAAGGTTATAAGCGAGAGAGAGAAAGAAAGAGAGAGAGAGAGAGAGAGAGAGAGAGAGAGAGAGAGAGAGAGAGAGAGAGAAGGGGGCTGGAATACACACACAGACACAGAAACGCACAGAAACACACACAAACACACACACACACACACACATTAAGACTGACTTTCAATGAAGTTCGGACACTTGCGTTTCCCAACAGATTACTTTCATGACTTATCACATGACTTGCACCGTCACTGCTGGTAATGGAATCAATTTTGCAAACCTTCGGTAATGATAGCTCCACCTTTCAAGGTAATGTAATTCTGTAAGGAAAATGTATTGTTCCTGCAATTCTTCTTCTTTTTGTTCTTCTTCCTTTTCTCCTACTTCATCGTAATACAATTATATATATATATATATATATATATATATATATATATATATATATATATATATATATATATATATATATATATATACATTCTGATAGTGAGGTCCTGGCCAGACCCCTTATATAGCTTCCTTGGATGCTTTACTTTCATAGTTCCTTGATAATGTGAGTAGTCACGAAAGCGCTTGGAATTTCTCTATTCTTTCAGAGTGGTTGTTTTGCATATTCTGAAATCACCTGTTTACTGTGATCTTATTGCATATATATATATATATATATATATATATATATATATATATATATATATATATATATATATATATATATATATATATATATATATATATATATATATATATAATAATAAAAATTTTGTAGCAAAAGAACATTATAAAATTTATCTAACCTTATTATAACAAACGCAATTTAATTTAACCTAATCCAACTAAATATATTTTAGGTAAGTTTACAGAAATTTAATAATAAACAAACACAATGAAATATATTTTTCTAGTTAGGTTCAGAATGATTTTTGCCAAATTATTGCTTTCACAAATTTTCGCTTGCCTTATTCTGCAAGAAGAGCATTGCTATTTAAGCAATATACATATAAAAAGCCACGGGGGTGGAAATCAAGTACTTTCACACCTCCTTGTGCATCCTCAGAAGCAATACACAAATAACTCGCACATAGAAGAGAGGAGCTTACGACGACGTTTCGGTCTGACTTGGACCACTTTCTGAATGAGGAAAAGAGTCCGGCCGAATATCAACCACCCACAGGTCCCCCCACACCTCACCCCATGTGGGGTCGGTTTGGGTAGGCCCCGCAATTTGCAGAGAGCATAATTTAGAGTAACTACGAGATAGTTAATAGCCAGCCCCAAGCTTCTAACCGCAGGGACCAGGTCATGGGACACAAAAAAGTTACATTACTATAGTGGACCAACCACATAACAGAATGTATCTATTGTGTAAAACCTTCTAACTAATAAATATAGAAGTAATAAAAACCCACATTTTGCCAACAGATGTCCCAGAACCTTCTAGAATGAAATTTAAGACACTTGTGCAACATCTGGTTATCTTTATTGTAGACGTTTCGCCATCCAGTGGCTTTATCAATGCAGATTCTTGGACATAATTAGAAAACAGAAGAACTATATACAAAAGATGAGGTAATCAGTCCCTCAGCCTTGGAGGTGGTGTTTACAGCATCGTGGTTGTAGAGATTCTGAAGCATAGGTAAGACTGAAGGACAGATTACCTCATCTTTTGTATATAGTTCTTCTGTTTTCTAATTATGTCCAAGAATCTGTATTGATAAAGCCACTGGATGGCGAAACGTCTACAATAAAGATAACCAGATGTTGCACAAGTGTCTTAAATTTCATCTTGTCGGTATTGTATACCTGTCTTGCACACCTTCTAGAATATTTAGGAAATACTTAGCATCAAAATGCCTGTAAGATCTCTACTATTCAGGATTTTCTTTCTTATAAAAACTAAATAATTCCTTATTTTTTTATTTTAACGAGACTATTATCATTATTATATTACTAACTACTTAATTCAGTAAAGCACTAAACTAGTTGCAGCCACCATGTTGCAATCACCAAGTTGCAATTACCATGTTGCCATCGGCATGTTGCAATTACCATGTTGCAATCGTCATGTTGCAATCACCATGTTACAATCACCATGTTGCAATTACCATATTTCAATCACCATGTTGCAATTACCATGTTGCAATTACCATGTTGCAATCACCATGTTACAATCGTCATGTTGCAATTACCATGTTGCAATCACCATGTTGCAATCACCATGTTACAATCACCATGTTGCAATCACCATGTTACAATCACCATGTTGCAATTACCATGTTTCAATCACCATGTTGCAATCACCATGTTACAATCACCATGTTACAATCACCATGTTGCAATCACCATGTTACAATCACCATGTTGCAATTACCATGTTTCAATCATCATGTTGCAATCACCATGTTGCTATCACCATGTTGCAATCACCATGTTGCAATCGCCATGTTGCAATTACCATGTTGCAATCACCATGTTGCAATCACCATGTTGCAATCGCCATGTTGCAATCACCATGTTGCAATCACCATGTTGCAATCACCATGTTACAATCACCAAGTTACAATCACCATGTTGCAATCACCATGTTACAATCACCATGTTGCAATCACCATGTTACAATCACCATGTTGCAATCACCATGTTGCAATCACCATGTTGCAATCACCATGTTACAATCACCATGTTGCAATCGCCATGTTGCAATCACCATGTTGCAGTCAACTATGTATACCTTGTGTCTCTGTACCTAGACCTGTTAGGACCTCAATAAGTCACTCTGCCTCTCTTATGGTCTATACTAGGATAATCGCACATGCACACCAATACGTAAATGAACGCCCATCCATATATATGTCGTGTCAAATAAGTAAAACTTGCGATATATGCCTAAATATCAGCGTTCTTCTTGCCGAATAAGGCAAGCGAAAATTTGTGTAATATTTTCGCAAAAATCTATCTAAACATAACGAAAACAATGTATTTCATTTTGTTTGTTTATTATTAGAATATTGTACACTTATCAAAAATATATTTAACTGGTTTAGGCTAAATTAAATTGCGCTTGTTTTAATAAGGCTAGGTAAGTTTTCTAAGATTCTTATGTTACAAAATTATTATTACATTAACATAAATGACGAAATATATCTTTAAACGTATAAGTGGGAATTTTAGAAAAGACTTCATTTTAAATGAGTTTTTGCCAATTGACCAATTTTACCTATTCGGCACGACATATATATATATATATATATATATATATATATATATATATATATATATATATATATATTTATATATATATATATATATATGTCGTGCCGAATAGGCAGAACTTGCGATCTTGGCTTAAATAGCAACGCTCATCTTGCCATATAGAACAAGTGAAAATTTGTGTATGCAATAATTTCGCCAAAATCATTCTGAACCTAACGAAAAAAATATATTTGATTGTGTTTGTTTAGTACTAAATTACTGAAAACGTATTTAAAATATATTTAGTTTGGTTAGGCTAAAATAATTGCTCTTGTTATAAAAAGGTTAGGCAAGTTTTCTAAGATTCTTTTGGTGCAAAATTAAAAAATTTTATATTAACAATAATGAAAAATATATATCTTTAAACGTATAAGAGAAAAATTCAGAAAGGACTTAATTTTAAATGAGTTCTTGCTAATTGATCAGTTTTACATATTCGGCACGACATATATATATACATATATATATATATATATATATATATATATATATATATATATATATATATATATATATATATATATATATATTGGAGGACAACAATGGAAGTTGTCTGAAATATCCTTGCTCATGACGTCCTCCTATCACATCATGTGATGTATCTTTTACAGTAAATTTGGAAAAAAATAATAATTTTTATGGGTTACGTAATACGTTGAGTTTTTTAGTTCCAGTCAAATTCAGGCTATACTACTGATTTCCGGTGATTCTTTGATACATATGTGTAAAATTGTGTGCATTGTTATGCTAGCATTAACTAATTTCTGCTCTATTTTCTTTCTTCGTATAACTACGTCATATTTCAGCTGTTTAAGGCATTGTCAACAGACACCTAGTTGACAATTGCTTATAACAGTGCCATGTTGTCTGTGGTTAAGAGAAGCTTCACCAGTGAGAGCTCGGACAAAAGGAAGGAAGGATAGCTGATGAAGTAGCAGGTGGAAAGTGCTGAAAAACGTTGAATTCATTCTCTAAAACCACTGATTCCTCCCGAGAATCGGATGCAGGCGAGAATGACATCCACTTTTCACTAAAAAAAAAATAACTTCATACGGAAAACAAGATTATTTCACTTCTTCTACTTAGCTTAAATGTAATTGTAATGATAAATCAATTCCGTATCTCCGACTGTACTGCCATGGACCTTCAAGAAACCCAGTTAGAAACATCGGGGAAGAACAGAAACGAGAAGGCGTGCCTGAGACGTTTAATGCGACATTATAGGATGATCAACTTCGAAGCACTGGTAAACATAAATAAGAACATGAAACTCTCTCGAAACCCACATGTCCTACCCTGAGAGTCAATGCTGCTTTTCAGTGAAGCGTTCAAATTCAAGAAAGTTGACCCGATTGCCATCTTGGCTACAGACGGTAACTAAGAGATCTTTCTTGGAGTTCCTAAGTTCGGTAGTAGAAAGAGCGTCTACTAAGCGAACGTTTGCAATGTTGCTCTTAAAGAGTCTAACTTCATGGATCATGTGCGAGACTCTGTTGCTCTCATCGCTGCCTCCAACTGATTTGTGTGTAAGAAAATATGGGCTGCCATCTCCCGGGAGATTATCCGGAGTTCCTGCTGTCACGTCTTGCAAAAGGGTTCTGTGATGTCTTCAAGATGGATTACGGATTTTCCGGCGACCCCGATATTCCCTTGTTCGTTTGGGGAATCGCTGACAAATTTCTCTTAAAATCAGGAACTGATAACGAGAAAAAATGCTTCTAAACGACACGAAGGTGGCAATCGAGGCGAAGCCTTATCCTAGGGAAGACTGCAGGAAACACCTGCTCCTGTCGTCCATCTTTTAAGAGATTCAAAAAGGAAGGATGATGAACCGGGCACCTGGAGGCTTCCATCAAGCCAGAGGGATAGCAAAGGTCATTTATGCTTTGAAGACCTTCCTCTTCAGAGAGCAATTCTCCTTCACTGTTCCATCCATAATCATGAAGTGAATTTCATTATTACTGTGATAATATAAATGCGTATGTAGGGATAACTGTGAACACAAGGCTTCTCTGTGTGCGGGTACTGAGATTGGATTTTGCCACCGAAGTGGCTATTTTATTGTGCATCCCACATTCATCCTGTGGACGGCTGCGCAAGAGCATATAGATACACAAAAGGCCTCGGAACTAGGCCCCAAAAGGGTTAACAGATGTACATTTGGATTTATATAAACAGTTCACTTATCTGTTGCAAGCAAATCTAGGAAATTTGCTTAGTATATCTGGTATCTTATTTTCATTAATAAGGTATCTTGACATGACACATAGGTTATTGTACTGTCTATTTCTATATTTCTTAATAAGTGGACAATTAAGCACATAGTGTTCAAGACAGTGACCATATGCCTGACCACATACTCTGCATTTGGTTTGATCATCTTTGT
Source organism: Cherax quadricarinatus (assembly GCF_038502225.1). Classification (NCBI taxonomy): domain Eukaryota; kingdom Metazoa; phylum Arthropoda; class Malacostraca; order Decapoda; family Parastacidae; genus Cherax; species Cherax quadricarinatus. The sequence continues at coordinate 24,397,892 of NC_091325.1, forward strand.
GTCTCCCAAACTGCCAGAAGTACTTCTAACCATGTATAAACCTGGCCATTACAACATCAGTCAGTCTGTTCACATTGCAAGTTGCTCCACAAACATACTTATCTACGTTCATGTTATCTTAGTGGGTTATAGATCTACTGAAGCGTCTAATTGCATTCCTAAAACATTCAGTGTCATTATTTACTTCTCTCCTAATATTATTCCTAATGCTAGACACAGATATACCAAAGTTATATTCTACATTCTCTTCAAAGTACTCTTCTTGGTTAACATGTCAACTTTATCATGAAGGAGTAATACAATGCGTGATGGTATCCATACCAACTGTACACTAATTTTATTTTCCCGGTTTTTTGAGTATCTATACCTGGCTTCTCCAACGATCATGTTGTTGGAGTCATTATATGAGTCAAGAGCCTTCAGTGATGACATAGAATCAGTAATGATAAAAGAGTCAAGCTTTAGAGCCATTTGGATTGCAAGCAATTCAGTTTGCAGTGTAGACGCCCAGTTGTTAATTCTTATGCCTAAATCAACAAATTTATTATTGTTCTTAACTAACGAGGTGGCAACAAGAGCAGATGCAGCCCCCAGAAGACTTCTGTTTAGATCCATCAGTGTGTATAACTTATGATGACTATGTACTACCAGCTAGGCGAGAAATTTCTTCTTGAGTAGTTGCTTTAACAAGTGATTTAAGGAAGATATTACTAGCAATGAGCTTCTTGGGAGGGGCTATCAGGTGTGTGATATTAAATGAACACATCTTCCATAGATGGGTGAAATGCTCTTGTTGTCTACAGTGATACAGTTCATGCGGATACTGAGATCAACGAAGGACATGAAACTGGCCGGTATTGTAAGAACCGGGATACAATCACTAACATTAGGCCTCATTAGTTATCAATACTCTATTTAGCTGATATGTTTAAAATGTTTACATGTACACCTCTGGTGCGGACACATGTTAGTGATATCGCCCACATAGAACAATATGTACAGTATACACGAAGCCTTTTTAATTTAAATAAAAACTGAGTCTCATCCAACACGGGCAGAAAGATGTCATGGAAGCGGACCTGCTACTTCCCACTCGCCAGGCACTGTATAATCTCTACTGGTTTAACACTTTCCTCTTAAATATAATAATAATATCATTATTGATTTGATGGAAGGTAAGGACATTTTGAGTAAAAGAAAATACACAGCATGTAATAAACTTGAAAAATGGGACAAATTTTTGTTCCTCTATATTATTATTATTATTATTATTATTATTATTATTATTATTATTACGGGGAAGCTTTAAACCCATGAAAATTACACGCATAAATGAGACATATAAATAATAACAATAAATGCAATGTAAAATTTTAGAGTATGGAGAAACATTATGTATAAATTAGGAATGTACCAAAGTATCGGTATATTTGGGTATCAACCACTTTTTTTGGTATCAGCATCAATATCGGTTAAAAACCAGTCAATACTAGCTGACATATCAACATTATCACTCTATTATATGATTCTCAGAGTTACTCATACATTCACACACACACATATCCACACATACAAACTCACACACACAAAGCCAGAAGAGCAGGAAAGAATAGCAGTTGGAAAAGGTACTGAAATGGATCAGGGAATACCTGACAAGAGGGAAACGTAGGTTGGTACGTGACAAGATGTAATAGTGGGTGTAAGTGTCGAGCGGGGTTCCACAAGGGTCAGTCCTAGGTCCAGTGCTCTTTCTTTTATATGTGAAAGACATGATGGAAAGGATAGATTCAGAGTTGTCCATGTTTGTAGATGATGCGAAGCTAATGCGAATACAAGCGGACGCTGATCAAACAAGCCCATCAGGGTATCTGGACATGATATAGGCCTGCTCCGACAAATGGCTCCTGAAGTTTAACCCCACCAAATGCAAAGTCATTATTTTTGGGGAAGGAAAAAAAGGACCGCAGACGGAGTACTGCCTAGGATGTCAAAGGCTGCAAAACTCATTCAAGGAAAAGGATCTTGAGGTTAGCGGCACACCGAGCACATCTTCAGAGGTGCAAATTGATCCAAAAAAAAATACCTAAGAATATTGTTTCGACATCAAAGTAAGGAGCCATTCATGGCACTACACACCTTATACGTCAGACCCATATTGGAGTAGGAAGCAATAGTATGGAACCCACACCTAGTCAAACACGTCAAGAAATTAAAGTGCAAAGGTTTGCAACAAGATTAATCCTGGAGCTAAGGGGTATGAACTACTAGGAGAGGTTAAGGGAACTCAAGCTGACGACACAGGAGGGATAGGGAAGAATTGACAAGGTGGACAAGGCCAGAATGTTTCAGGGATGAGACACGTGAACAAGAACACGCAGTTTGAATTTAAAAACTCAGAAGAGTTATAAGGATGTTTGTAAGTGCTTCATCAGCCTTAGAGATTTTAGGAAGTGGAACAATCTAAAGAATGAGGTACTGGAGGCAGGCTCCAAACATAACTTTAAGAAGAGGTACGATAAGTCTCTTGGAGAAGCGAGATAGTGGAATTAGTAGCGATCAGCGACGAGGTTAGGTTAGGTAAGGTTCGTCAGGAAACAGGACAAATGTTTCCTGACGCGGGTCTTAGTCAGATGATGACCCGCCTTTGGAGCTTTTGGTCATCTGACCGAGGCCTTCAGCTGGCTTACCGGTCCACCCCTTTAAAAATTATGGTCATTTATAACCAGTCTCAGCGACGAGGTAGAATCGGGAGCTAAGACTGGACCTTCGGACCCTTGCAACCACAAATTGGTGAGTACAAATAGGTAAGTACCCACACACACACGTGCGCATACACACGCAAACACACGCACACACACACACACACACGTGGAGAAGTCGAGCGGTTTGAGCTCGTGTTTTGGTGGTAATTTCTGACTGTACCATAAGGAATAGAGTGTGGGATATAGGCGTGTGCACGCATAAGAGTGCATATAACCACTTAAGTCCCGAAAAAAGGAAATATAAGTGATGACAGACAAGAAAACATAGTAAATAGTGCAAGTGATCAGTGGAGGCCGAGAGCAAGGAAGGTGAACGGTCGTGTCAGGCCTAAATAGTGTTGCCATAATAACGCAATGGGGTATTTGAAGAATAAGTGCGACTCAAGACCAGGGAGATAAGAGATATGTATAGATGTGTCAGTAAATACAGTGAGTGAGTGAGTGAAAAAAATTAGATGAGCTAGAGACTACAGTGCCTACAGGAAGTTAGTGGAAAAATTACTGAAAAGCATCAAGCATCTTCAGCTACATGGGACCCACGACGACAACGTTATTCCACTGCCAGCCTCACGTAATATTCACCTAGTTTGAGTTGCATGGGGTCAGCACCAGTCTCTAACTGGAAATTAGGGGTCACTCTCCTCGAGCTATCAGAATTAGAATAAGCAGCATTTACTGGTATTTAAAAGAATTTATTGAGGTGTAGGAGAGGTAAGCAGTTAATGATAGGTAGCCTACCGAAGCCTAGCATACAGAATTTAACGTAATTTTAGGCACACAAGAGAGTACAGTGGGAACCAAGAGATTGGGTACATATGCAAAACATATGTAGTACATATGAGGGAAATAAGGACTGCTTACATAAACACACGCATACACACACACACTAAGTGAATACAGGATCTGCTGTTAGGCACTTGAATAGCTGGAGCACGCACACACACACACACACACACACACACATTTTCTTGGACTGCAAGAAGGCGTTTGACACAGTTCCACACAAGAGATTGGTGCAAAAACTGGAGGACCAAGCAGGGATAACAGGGAAGGCACTACAATGGATCAGGGAATATTTGTCAGGAAGACAGCAGCGAGTCATGGTACGTGGCGAGGTGTCAGAGTGGGCACCTGTGACCAGCGGGGTCCTGCAGGGGTCAGTCCTAGGACCAGTGCTGTTTCTGGTATTTGTGAACGACATGACGGAAGGAATAGACTCTGAGGTGTCCCTGTTTGCAGATGACGTGAAGTTGATGAGAAGAATTCACTCGATCGAAGACCAGGCAGAACTACAAAGGGATCTGGACAGGCTGCAGACCTGGTCCAGCAATTGGCTCCTGGAGTTCAATCCCACCAAGTGCAAAGTCATGAATATTGGGGAAGGGCAAAGAAGGCCGCAGACGGAGTACAGTCTAGGGGGTCAGAGACTACAAACCTCACTCAAGGAAAAAGATCTTGGGGTGAGTATAACACCAGGCACATCTCCTGAAGCGCACATCAACCAAATAACTGCTGCAGCATATGGGCGCCTAGCAAACCTCAGAACAGCATTCCGACATCTTAATAAGGAATCATTCAGGACCCTGTACACCGTGTATGTTAGGCCCATATTGGAGTATGCGGCACCAGTTTGGAACCCACACCTAGCCAAGCACGTGAAGAAACTAGAGAAAGTGCAAAGGTTTGCAACAAGACTAGTCCCAGAGCTAAGAGGTATGTCCTACGAGGAGAGGTTAAGGGAAATCAACCTGACGACACTGGAGGACAGGAGAGATAGGGGGGACATGATAACGACATACAAAATACTGAGAGGAATTGACAAGGTGGACAAAGACAGGATGTTCCAGAGATTGGACACAGTAACAAGGGGACACATTTGGAAGCTGAAGACACAGATGAATCACAGGGATGTTAGGAAGTATTTCTTCAGCCACAGAGTAGTCAGTAAGTGGAATAGTTTGGGAAGCGATGTAGTGGAGGCAGGATCCATACATAGCTTTAAGCAGAGGTATGATAAAGCTCACGGCTCAGGGAGAGTGACCTAGTAGCGATCAGTGAAGAGGCGGGGCCAGGAGCTCGGACTCGACCCCCGCAACCTCAACTAGGTGAGTACACACACACACACACACACACACACACACACACACACACACACACACACACATACACACATACATATACACACACATATACAGGATTTCACACCTTTATGTGAATTGACCCTCTAACCCTCCCTTCTCTCCGCGTTTCTTTGTTTCTTTTCCTCTCTTCCTCTCTCTCTCTCTCTCTCTTACTCTTTCTGTTTCTTCCTCTCTCTCTCTCTCTTCCTCTCTCCCTTCCTCTCTATTTCTCTCTCTCTCTCTTCCTCTCTCTCTTCTTCTCTCTCTTCCTCTCTCTCTCTCTTTCTCGCTCTCTCTCTCTCTTTTTTTTTTTTTTTTTTTTTTTTTTTTACACAGGGTTTGACAAGGTTAAGGATCCCTAGCTTTATTGACAAGCTATTTACAGGTTAAGGATTCCTAACTTTATTGGCAAGCTAAGAGCTGTTATCTACATCAGCTCATTTGAAAGCATTTTTATTGTTATGAGACATACAAGTAGGGAACAGGATGAAGTTGGAGCCATCTGTGGGCCAGCATTTTCATTTGATCAACTGACTTTATCTCGTTGACATCATTATGCTGTACGAATGTGTTCCATACTCGAGTCATCCTGGGTATGTATGATCTCAGATGGAGTGATGTTCTGGAGAAGGGTACAGCCAGAATGAAGTTGCTGCTTTCTGCCCGTCTTGTGGCATAAAAGCTTGTTTCACGCTGTCCTCGAAGTGGATCCAAGTGTGGTATTTTGACAATATTGGCCTTGTACATAACAGTAAGGCCACCCACATCCCTCCTATGTTGAAGGCTCTGCTGAAATGACAGATCTATCCAGGATGGGTCCAGGCGAGAGATGAGACGTCTTGCTCTGTTCTCTACTCTGTCAAGCAGTCGCAGATAAGAGGGGGGGCAGGCAAACCAAGAAAGTGGAGCATACTCAAGGTGTGAGCGTACTTGTGCCTTGTACAGGATCTTGCAACCCCTACTGTCAAGCAGATGCGAGATACGGCGAAGTGCTGTAAGCTTCCTGGCTGCCTTGTTTGCAAGATTTACAGCATGGTTCTTCATGGTTAGTTTGGAGTCAAATTTCACCCCAAGGATATCAACTTCTTCTCCAGGTGCCAACATCCTCCCATTCATCCTTACTACTGCACCAGCATTACCATCATGGTGCCTAGAGACGATCATCATTTGCGTTTTCTCAGGTGCAAATGTTACTTGCCATCTATTTCCCCAAGCTGATATAGCTCTCAGCTGGTGATTGATGTAGCTTAGAGCAGCTGGCATTTCTTCTCTTGGATAAGTGAATGTCAGTGTACAGTCGTCTGCATATGCATGTGATTCTGGGATGAGATGAAGAAGGTCGTTGAAGTAGACATTCCATAACAATGGACCCAGCACGCTTCCTTGTGGAACGCTTGCCCCAATAGGATGCCTTGCTGATTCCGTTTCATTGAGGACTACACTTAGAGATCTACCATGAAGGTAATCACTGAGGAGACATAGCGTAGAGCCTGCAATTCCCAGTGCTTGAAGTTTTGCTAAGAGGCCCTGGTGCCACACCCGGTCGAAAGCGCCAGCAATGTCCAGTGCTACCACACAGCTGACTTTGGATTCATCCAGTGACTGGTGCCACTTAGTGGAGAGGTTTAACAACAGATCAGCAGCAGAGTAACCTTTCCTGAAGCCATATTGACGATCACAAAGTAGTGAGTGGTAGTCAAAAAACTCTGTCATTTGTCTTGAGATTATTGTCTCAAGGATCTTACCAGTGATTGACAGGAGTGACACTGGTCTGTAGTTGCTGATTTCTGCTCTGCTCTTCTTTTTGTGAACAGGGACTACATTTGCCTCTTTCCATAGAGAGGGCCATTTACACTGTACTAGGTAGTGCTGAAAGATGCGAGTTAGAGGTGCTGCTAGCTGGTCTGCACATCTTCTCAACAATCTTGGGCTCAACTTGTCTGGGCCCACAGCCTTTTCTTGGTCAAGTGATTTAAGAAGGAAATGCACCTCCTCCTGCCTTATTGTCACCACTGACGGTTTTGACACAGTTCTTGCAGCTAGCCAAGGAGGGTCCCTTGCTGGAGGAATGTGTTCTTGTTGTAGATTAAGGATGTGTCCAGTGAAGGCTTTGACTTGGTTGTCAACATCCTATTGGAGAAGAGCATTCCAATCGGTGGTGGTGAGCTCAGAGCAAAGGGCTGGCCAATTACCTCTCCCATAGCCAGGTTGTGCGTGTGGACTCCTCACCTCGTTCTGTTGGGATCTTAAGTGTGGTAAAAACAGCCTTGTGGTCAGACGATCCAACGTAGCCGAGGGGTTGACAAGTGACTATGCCTTCTGCCAGATCACTTACTACTGGGTCAAGGGAGGAGCCAGAGATATGAGTAGGGAAATCAACAAAGTTTCTCATGTCAAACACTGCAAGAAGGTCATCAAAGTCCCTCTGTATAAGGTGCTGGTTGAGGCCACCAACAATTATAATATGTTGACAGTTGTGTTGTAGCAGAAGGGAGTCAATATTTTCCATTAGGAAGTTGATAGGGTCTGCATGTTGCCACTGAGGTCTGTACATTGCACATGCTAGTACAGAGGTACTAGTGTTTATACAAAGCTTGAAGAACATCATTTCAAGATGTGTAGGGGTGGCAACATCTATGTGCTGGGCATGAACACTTTTAGAGAAGCACACAGCAACACCAACTCCTTGCCCTTGCCTGTCTCTTCTCATCCATGAGGTGTTGCCAGCAATTCTTGCAAAATTTTCTGGAGTCCTGTCATCCAAAAATGTTTCAACAACAGCTATCATGTCTGGACGTCGAGTGTTCACAAAGCTATGTGTGAGCTCTCCAACATTAGTAATGAAACCTCTAATGTTGGCCGACAGGATGCTGATAGACTGGCTCCTCATGATGAAGTGGTCAGCTTGAGGTGGTGGGTGTGTAGGGAATGTAAGGTGCCTGCCCTTGAGAGAGGTAGGGTACTGAGGCAGCTGCAGGGATGTAGGTCTGTGGTCTTGTATAAGGCCCAATCTCACCTGCTGGGCTGGGATAGGAGTAGCTAAGTGGGTGACGTGTGAGAGTGTTCACTAATTCAGAGATCCTGCTGGTTTGTTCTGAGAACAGGTCTCTCTCTCTCTCTCTCTCTCTCTCTCTCTCTCTCTCTCTCTCTTCTCCCTTCTCACTCTCTTCCCTCTCTTCTCCTATCTTTCCCTTCTTTCCTTCTCTCTCTCTTTCTCTTTCTCACTCTCTCCCCCTTTCCCTTCTCACTCTCCCCCTCTCTCTCCTTCTACCTTTCCCCTCTCTCTCTCTCACTTTCTCTCTCTTTCCTTTACTAAAAAAAAAATGGTTGAGACTCGTAGGCAACAGGGATCAGATGACAATGGTACTGATCGGGAGGAATGAATGGAGGAGCAGTGGAAAAGGATGGAGCAAGAATGGGAGAGAAAATTAGGAGAGCTTTCTGAGAAAATGGAGAAAGAGCTCTCTGCGAAATGGGAAAAGTGGTTGGAGAAGGAGACGAAGAAATGGGAGGCACAAGTCGAAACTGCAGTAGACAGGGTAAGGGTCCTAGAATTTGAGGTAAACAGGCTGAAGCAAGTCTCAGGGGCAGTGACCAGAGAAGACACAGAATATGAAGCTGAGAGGATGAACAGGAAGGAAGGAGATATGAATTATGCTAAGGTCATATCAGCCTGCAAAGAAGGGTCAGGGAGTAAAAGGGAAGAGCAGCTGGGTGCAGATAGAGAGGGAGATAAGTCGAATGCTGAGGCACAACCATACTACCAAGAGCCACTGGAAAAAATCAAGGGAGAAAATGACCATATACAGACAGGAACCAGAGTCACAGAGGGAGAGGCAATGGGAGGAGGAAAGGGCAAAATCAGTGTTTATCCATGGGCTTCGGAAGAGAGAGGAAAGGACACACAATGAAAGATGGCAGGAAGAAAGAAAGGAGATTGGAAAAATCATCACGGAAGTAGGGGGAGAAGACATGGATGAGATTGTAAATTTTCAGAGAATAGGTGGGTACTTGAAGGGGAGAAACCGACCGATCAAGCTGATTCTCAAGACAGAAACAGTGAGGAACAGGATCCTCCAAGAGAAACCAAGGTAGAAAAACTCGGAAGAGTACAAGAAGGTGTTCCTAGACAGAGACAGAACACAAACAGAGAGACAGCAGCTGAGGGAGAGGATAAAAAAGCGAAAGGAGCTAGGAAAGGAAACAAGGATGGAACCAGCAGAGGTCAGTCAGAGCAGAACAGAGAAGCAAGGGCAAGCACACACACAACTATCTTCAGAACCCCACAACCTATCACACCATCCCAACACACACTACAATCCATACCCACAGCTTCCACCCAACCCCCAACCATAGAATCCCACAGTATGCTACCAGGTCTCCTACCCCCACAGGCCCCCCAAATCATAGTATTGGAAAGGAAACTGAAGGTATGGTACACAAACGCTGATGGAATGACAAACAATTGGGAGGAGTGGCACGAAAGAGTCAAAGAGACATCACTGGACATCATAGCACTCACAGAAACCAAGCTTACAGGTATGATAACAGATGCCATCTTTCCAACGGGATACCAGATCCTAAGGAAAGACAGAAGGAACAGGGGGGGTGGAGGAGTGGCACTGCTGATCAAACACCGATGGAATTTTGATGAGCTGGAGAGAGGAGACAGCGGAGAAGAAAGTGATTACATAGCGGAAACGCTTCAATCTGGAGGTCCCAAGATGGTAATTGCAGTGATGTATAACCCACCACAGAACAGCAGGAGACCAGGGCATGAGTATGATGAGAGCAATAGAGCAATGGTTGACACACTGGTTGCAGTGGCCAGAAGAGCTCATGCATACAGGGCAAATCTCCTGATCATGGGCGACTTTAACCACAAGGAGATCGATTGGGAGAACTTGGAGCCACATGGGGGCCAAGATACATGGAGGGCTAAGATGATGGAGGTGGTACTGGAAAACTTCATGTACCAACACGTAAGGGACACTACAAGAGAGAGAGGAGAGGATGAACCAGCAAGACTGGACTTAGTATTCACCTTGAGCAGTGCAGATATTGAGGACATCACATATGAAAGACCCCTTGGGGCCAGCGATCATGTGGTTTTGAGCTTCGAATACACAGTAGAGCTACAAGTGGAGGGGGAAGCAGGAAGGCCAGGACAAATGAAACCAAACTACAGGAAAGGGGACTACACGGGAATGAGGAACTTCCTGAACGAGGTTAAGTGGGAAAGAGAACTGGCAGGGAAGCCAGTTAATGAGATGATGGAATATGTAGCAACAATGTGCAAGGAGGCTGAGGAGAGGTTTGTACCCAAGGGAAACAGGAATAATGAAAAAGCCAGGAAGAGCCCATGGTTCACCCAAAGGTGCAAGGAGGCAAAAACCAAGTGTGCTAGGGAATGGAAGAAATATAGAAGGCAAAGGACCCAGGAGAATAAGGAGAGCAGTCGTAGAGCCAGAAACGAATATGCACAGATAAGAAGGGAGGCCCAACGACAATATGAAAACGACATAGCAGTGAAAGTCAAATCTGACCCGAAGCTGTTATATAGCCATATCAGGAGGAAAACAACAGTCAAGGACCAGGTAATCAGGCTAAGGAAGGAAGGAGGAGAGACAACAAGAAATGACCGTGAAGAATGTGAGGAACTCAACAAGAGATTCAAAGAAGTGTTCACAGAGGAGACAGAAGGGGCTCCAGAGGGACGGAGAGGTGTGGCACATCATCAGGTGCTGGACACGGTACACACAACCGAGGAAGAAGTGAAGAGGCTTCTGAGTGAGCTAAATATCTCAAAGGCAATGGGCCAGATAACATCTCTCCATGGGTCCTGAGAGAGGGAGCAGAGTCGCTATGTGTACCCCTAACAACAATATTCAATACATCTATCGAAACAGGGAGATTGCCTGAGGCATGGAAGACAGCAAATGTAGTCCCAATCTTTAAAAAAGGAGACAAACATGAAGCACTAAACTACAGACCAGTGTCACTGACATGTATAGTATGCAAAGTCATGGAGAAGATTGTCAGGAGAAGAGTGGTGGAACACCTAGAATGGAATGATCTCATCAACAGCACCCAACATGGTTTCAGGGACGGGAAATCCTGTGTCACAAACCTACTGGAGTTCTATGACAAGGTGACACCAGTAAGACAAGAGAGAGAGGGGTGGGTGGATTGCATTTTCTTCGACTGCAAGAAGGCGTTTGATACAGTACCACACAAGAGATTAGTGCAAAAACTGGAGGACCAAGCAGGGATAACAGGGAAGGCTCTACAATGGATCAGGGAATATTTGTCACGAAGACAGCAGCGAGCAATGGTACGTGGCGAGGTGTCAGAGTGGGCACCTGTGACCAGCGGGGTCCCACAGGGGTCAGTCCTAGGACCAGTGCTGTTTCTGGTATTTGTGAACGACGTAACAGAAGAAATAAACTCTGAGGTGTCCCTGTTTGCAGATGACGTGAAGTTGATGAGAAGAATTCATTCGACCGAAGACCAGGCAGAACTACAAAGGGATCTAGACAGGCTGCAGATCTGGTCCAGCAATTGTCTCCTGGAGTTCAATCCCACCAAGTGCAAAGTCATGAAGATTGGGGAAGGGCAAAGAAGACCGCAGACGGAGTACAATCTAGGGGACCAGAGACTACAAACCTCACTCAAGGAAAAATATCTTGGGGTGAGTATAACACCAGGCACATCTCCTGAAGCGTACATCAACCAAATAACTGCTGCAGCATATGGGCGCCTGGCAAACCTCAGAACAGCATTCCGGCATCTTAATAAGGAGTCGTTCATGACCCTGTACACCGTGTCCGTTAGGCCCATATTGGAGTATGCGGCACCAGTTTGGAACCCACACCTAGCCAAGCATGTAAAGAAACTAGAGAAAGTGCAAAGGTTTGCGACAAGACTAGTCCCAGAGCTAAGAGGTATGTCCTACGAGGAGAGGTTAAGAGAAATCAACCTGATGACACTGGAGGACAGGAGAGATAGGGGAGCCATGATAACGACTTACAAAATACTGAGAGGAATTGACAAGGTGGACAAAGACAGGATGCTCCAGAGACTGGACACAGCAACAAGGTAACACAGTTGGAAGCTGAAGACACAGATGAATCACAGGGATGTTAGAAAGTATTTCTTCAGTCACAGAGTAGTCAGGAAGTGGAATAGTTTGGGAAGAGATGTAGTGGAGGCAGGATCCACACATAGCTTTAAGTAGAGGTACGATAAAGCTCATGGTTCAGGGAGAGTGACCTAGTGGAGACCAGTGAAGAGGCGGGGCCAGGAGCTTAGACTCGACCCCTGCAACCTCAACTAGGTGAGTACAACTAGGTGAGTACACACACACACAGAAACGAGGCACTAAACTACAGACCAGTGTCACTGACGTGTATATTATGCAAAGTCATGGAGATTATCAAGAGGAGAGTGGTGGAGCACCTGGAACGGAACAAGATAATAAACGCCAACCAGCACGGATTCATGGAAGGAAAATCCTGTGTCACAAACCTTCTGGAGTTTTAAGACAAAGTAACAGAAGTAAGACACGAGAGAGAGGGGTGGGCTGATTGCATTTTTCTGGACTGCAGGAAGGCCTTCGACACAGTTCCTCACAAGAGATTAATGCAGAAGCTGGAGGGCCAGGCGCGTATAACAGGAAGGGCACTGCAATGGATCAGAGAATTCCTGACAGGGAGGCAACAACGAGTCATCATCAGCAGCAGCAGCTCTGATTATAGCATCATTATCATCAGAAGCAGCTGACATCTGGTAGGAGCAGCTCCAGTAATAGCTTTATTATTATCAGCAGAAGCAGACAACAAGCAAAAGCGGCTCGAATTTCAGCATTGTCATTCTCAGGAAAAGACAGTAGCTGATAAATGCGGACAGCAGGTGACAGTCGCAGACATTAGGTGACAGCAGCACACAGCAGGTGACGAGAGCACAAAGCAAGTGACAGCAGCACACAGCAGGTGACAGTAACACAGTCCATGGCCATAAGACCTGTATGAATTTTGAGACTAGTTTTGTCTCTGACTCCTGTTAGGGCATATCTAGAAAAAGAGAAATTCTTATTAATATTACAATCAGAAATCTTTGGTAGACATCTGGCATTCCTTGGATAAGTTATTTTCGGCGCCATATTGTTTTGTGCATATGTGTAAAGTACTTCTCTAAGAATTCATCATTTTTCTTTACCTTTGGATACAAACGTGCCAAATGTGCCTCATTTTTGTCCTATAAAATAATACTAGCATCTGTTTTCAAAATTAAAAAAATAAATGACTAAATTATATATATATATATATATATATATATATATATATATATATATATATATATATATATATATATATATATATATATATATATATATAAATTTACAGGTAAGGAGAGACAATAGAATACACTAAAATCTATATTAAATACTTAGAAAGTATGAAAATGATCCATAAAATATCGATTTCATTTTACATGTCCAAAATGAAATGCATGAGGCATTTTTACAGCATCGTCATTATATAAAGTTACACAATGTTCCCTGCAGTTAACTTCTCAGATCTATTTATTATATATTTGACTGACATGTCGACGCCAACCTCATTAAACTTTCCATTTGTTCTTCGAATTACAAAATGACCCATCATGAATTTATCATAGTCCTCAAGATGTTTGTCTCTCTATATCCAGCATTTGATCTAGAAATAGAAAGCAGGTAACTCCATCAAATATTTAAAAAAAATATAGCAAGAACTTTCTTTGTCTTTTGAAGGTTAAGGTTGCAGTTTCCTTCCCTGTTAGATATAACGAGGCACTTCAGAAATCTAGTGATTTAAGCATATTTCCTGATGTTGTAATTAGATTATGAAGCATGAGCTGTGCATCCTTTCTCTTCATGTTTCGCATGGCATCGTGTAGTTAATGCAGTCTCAACTTCCATGGTGCCTAAAATGATTTTCATTTCGGTTTCTTTTTAACATCCGCTAGCATGAACATTGCTTTAATTTACCTACAGAATAGTTTTTCACCTTAGGGCCAAACACATGGTTTTTAGTTAACACGTTTACTCTCCAGTGAATGCAAACAGTATTTTAATTAAATGGAAGGATTCCATAAGAAGCACAGTGTTGTGGAATTTATCAGAGGATACATGAATTTCAGCTGTAATATGGTAAGAATTTTCATTTGCGACTGTCAATGCTAATTACTGCGGACGAACAAGTAGGTCCTTGATTTTTTTATTACTGAATACACACTATTGCAAGCCGTAACTATGTAAAGCATCAATGCCAGATTATATAAATGTGTTTTGTTTATTCAAAACATCCACAGCTTGTAAGAAACAGCTTGTAAATGGTATGGTGATACCGACAAACTGTGGAAAAGAACAGTTGTGTTCAGTTCAGAACATTTATTAAAGGAAACGTTCCATAGCGAGCTGTTTTATCAGTCCTACTGATTGATTGTATTAATGTTGGTAGAATTACTGACAATATGTTAGGTAAAAAGGACACAAGTGTAGCTAATGTGAAATTTTACTGTGGCAACGTTTCACTCTCCGGGAACTTTGTCAAGCTGTTACAAACATTACATGCACACAGAGGGTATACATAGGCTTAGAATGAGGTGTAGTAGTTTAAATATTAGTGGTAGTAGTAGTAGTAGTGATACATGTGGTAGAAAAAATTGATTTGCACATGAATAGAAAGGTTATTTAAGCTATTGCTTGGGTAGCATAAAAATAGGTGTGGCCAATATTTCTGATTGGATTTGAGAATGCCTGTTTCAGTGTTCTTTCTCTTTTATGTTCTTATGTAACAGCAGCAGCAACTATGTGATGGCAAGGTTTATTGTTTTGAGGAGGATTCAGGCTAAAACATCAATGATGATTAGGCTACCTTTGTTTTCTTAATTGTGTTAGAAACAGCGATTAATGATGATTCAAGGCATTTACGTCTGCGGAATATAGGCTCTTTCATCACCAGTCGGAGGTGAGTGGCAGAATTCCGGTGTTGTACGCTGGCGTTGTTCAAGTTTTCGTTCCTACATGCATTTATGTGTTTATTGAGGCGTGTTTCGAGGCTGTTGTTTCGCCTACATATATTATATGAGCCTTCGTCTACTAATCTTTGTAGATAGTACATCAATGCCCTTAAGGACCTTGCTAATGACCCAAATATTATAGTCACCACAGCCGATAAAGGAGGTGGGGTTGTAACAGTCAACATCAGTGAATACAACACCAAAATGAAGGATCTTTTGAATGACCAGTCTACATATGAGCCCACCAGCACACAACAGTGGGTGACACTAAAGATTTCCTATACAAAACCAGATAAATACTCTAATGCACAAGTGAAGTGATGAAACTTCTGCACTTGATCCCTAGCAACCCTAAACCAGCATCTAAGACCCATAAACATAAAATTCCTCTCAGACCAGTCACATCAGGTACAGGCAGTCAACCACACAAAATAGCCGGAGTTCTTGCCAAACATCTTTCCTGCCTTTATGGAACCGTCAGCTCAGCTCATTTAAAGCATTCGGGCGACCTTCTCAACCGCATCAGAGACCTCTCCATACGAAACAAGAAACTAAGTAGTTTGGACGTAATTCCCCTTTTCACTAAAGTACCCATCCAAGCTATTGACATTCTTTGTCGTAAAGTCAATCAGGACCTTAATCTTCCTCTACTTCCCGGAGATTTAGTTGACTTGATTGAACTGTATTGATTTCAACTGTTTTTAATTCGATAACAGGCTCTACAAACACACTTATGGTATGGGAATGGGGTTCGTCCCATGAGCGCCATCGTGGCCAACTTGCATATGAAACACCTAGAAGCTGAGCGCTTCGCCAAACGTTTCGTCAATAAAGATATTTAAGTGCTGCTAATTTATCAACTATTTTATCAACTTGCCGGTTTCTGAATAATAATAATAATAATAATAATAATAATAATAATAATAATAATAATAATAATAATAATAATAATAACATCTTTATTTCTACAAGTACATGTACAAAGTATACAGGCCTAGCTGACATCAATGACATATTACTATAAAGAAAGCCGCTTGTTATGCAGAGCATTTCGGGCAAATTAGGTCAATTTTGTCCCTGGATGCGACCCACGCCAGTCGACTAACACCCAGGTACCCATTTTACTGATGGGTGAACACAGACAACCTGTGTAAAGAAACACACCCAATGTTCCTACCCTCCCCAAGAATCGAGCTCGGACCCTCGTCGTGTGAAGTGAGAGCTTTAGCCACCAGGCAGCGGGGCCCCATGAGCAATTTATCTTCACTTCAGATCATTAATTCTCCATGCACGAACACCACTCCTAACAAAATTATAATCCTTCCCAACAGTTAGATTGTCTTGAACGTTTCTAAAGTACTCGCACAAGCTAACACTAGAGTCACCATAGCATCCAGCACTTCCTTAAGGGATCTATCCAGGACAAAATCGAAGCACCATGAACCAGGGGTTTAAACTATACCATATTGACACTGCTGCAGAATGTATGTGTGCGAAACAGCAAGGAACCTCGAAACACGCCTCAATGAACATATTAAAGCATATAGGAACGATAACTTGAACAACGCCTGCATACGACACCGGAATTCCGCCAGTCACCTCATAAAATTCAGCGACACCCGACTAGTGATCAAAGAACCTAATTTTCAGAGACGCAAATGTCTTGAATCATCACTAATCACTGTTTCAAACACAATTTAGCAAAATAAAAGGAGCTTTATCATCTCTGATGTCTTAGCAAGAATCCTCCTCTAAACATTAAACCCTGCCATCACATAGTGGCTGCTGCTGATACTAAATAAGAACATAAAAGAGGAAGAACACTGAAACAGGCCTTCTCAAATCCAACCAGAAATATTTGCTACCCTAGCAATAGATTTAATACCCTTTTTACTTATGTACAAGGCGACTTTTTTCTACCACATGTATCACTACTGCTAGTATTACAATTACTATACCTCACTCTAAACCTACATATACTCTCTGTGTGCATGTATTGTTTGTAACGGCTACAAAAAGTTCCTGGAGAGCAAAGCGTTGCCACAATAAAATGTCACATTAGTGTCCTTTTTACCTAACTAATGATTGATGAAGCCACTTGTGGCGAAACCTTTCCTTTACTAAATGACCTGACTGTAGACAAGAGTTCTTTTCCACACAAAAGTATCCTTG
Source organism: Cherax quadricarinatus (assembly GCF_038502225.1). Lineage (NCBI taxonomy): Eukaryota > Metazoa > Arthropoda > Malacostraca > Decapoda > Parastacidae > Cherax > Cherax quadricarinatus. Next base: position 24,415,008 of record NC_091325.1, read on the forward strand.
TCTCGTCCATCTTTATCTTTTTGCATGGTGACCTGAAAGCGTTTTCGGCAACTATCATGTCTCGTAGAATGAGCATAGTCGCCGATTGTTTGCGATAAACTTTTAGCTGATGACCTGAAAGCAGGGCATCAGTCCATTTGACTAATTTTCTCTGAACTATTGCTGATAGCTTTGGTGCACTTGGTTTTGTGCTTGGGGCTTCCTGAAATAAAACCATGACTGTCATGGTTTCCTTGCAGACAGGAAAGAGTGGCCTCTTCATGATCAAAATTATCCATTGCTCCTACATTAAAAATAATTCCTGTAAAATTACTTGGATGAGTAGAGTTTTTGGGACATGACCGAATAGTATATTGTGTAAGTTTTCCACAACATCACTGTAAATGATTGGCAATTCATTTTTTTTTAATTTCTGTTACCATTTGCTTACCCTTATATTTCTCATGACAAGAGTGACTAGTCATTCATAGATACGATAGCTTCTCGCTCTTCGCTCAGTGGCCATTAATGTCTTTCATTTAGAAATGCTTGTATTTCTACATGCATATTTTCATAGGAAATTTCATGAGGAATCCAAAGAACATGTTCGAGAAAAATTATGAAAACCGAGGCCAGGTTCTGTACGCATAAGCACCCCCAAAAAAATATTGTGGCGCAAAAAATGTAGGTGTTGAAAGCCAAATGTCTCATCACGAGCAGCAAGCAGCAGGTGAGAGAAACAATAAGAGCAACATCATCATAAGCAGCAGACAGGTGTTAACTGCAGAAATCAGAAAGAACAGCTTCAGGGGCAGCAGTTTCAGAAGGGGAATTCGATGGCAGCAGCAGACAGCAGGTGAACTGGAGCGTCAGTATCATCAAAAGCAGCCGACAACAGATGACACCAACAGATAATAGGTGAAAGCAGTTACAGTAGCAGCGTAATTTAAAGCAGCAGGTAGCAGGGGACAGCAGCTCCAACGTCATTACCAACAGCAGGGCGCAGATGAATACAGCAGGTGATGCCTACATTATGTACCCAGGGAGGAACTGTAAAACATATAGATTAGAGATTCTTATCACCGTTACTCCGGCATCTGGACATGCAAGCGATCCTGGTAGATCTTATGTTTTCCAAACGATTATGTCGCAGTTGATATGTTAGAGTGTCAGACATAAATAAGCTAAAGTAAGATATGTAATATTTATAATTAAGCCATTTGAGAATGGAAGCCGACAGAGAACAAGATGAACTGAAGGATAAGTAAGATAAGCAAGTAGCTGTTGGTGTTGTGAGCAAGAGGCGAAAAGAGATTAAAAAGAAACCGAAGAGTGAGACAGCAATTTGAGTTAATCTCGTAACAGTTAATAATTATTTTATTATTCCTTGCTCTTTTGATTGTAAAAATGGTTTATAAAAGTTTTTTCTACCGGTAATATGTTGAACCTCTCCGGCAGCATGTGCAACCAGTTACTACATGAACCCTACGTCAGTCACCCTACTGAGTGTTGAACCTCTCTGGAATGTGTACCCAGTCGCCGACTGAACTCTATAGATCTGTTGTGGAACTTCAGTGATCATTACCGGTGCTTTTGAGCAGTAACGATCACTTCTGTCTACTGTACTGGTTGTATCCTTCCTCTGGGCGACTGATGGTTTTCCTAAGTGTTACTAAAGGAGTTTGAAAACAACACAATCAGTGACATGATCAAAGACACAAGTATTGAGAATAAGCATCTATTTGGACAAATTTTCGTTTTCAATAGAGTTTTTCAGGTTATGCTTTGAAGAAAAAATTGGTTAGAGCGAAAGGCTGTCAAAATATTAGCTTATTTTGCATACTTTGATCTTTGTCCAAATATCTATCGGCGGTACATTCTTTAAAAAGAAATTACAAGCATACAAATTGTGAAGGCTTACTCAGCCCTGTAACAACTGCAGTCAGTATTACTAAGGCTGGCTCCTCCTCAGGAAAATTAATGCATATAAAAAGAACAAAAACTAAAAAACATAAACATTTTATTATTTAGAAAATATAAAATATAAAACACTTAAATATGAAATATTGATCCTACATTAAAGAAAATGAAAAATGAAAAATATAAATATCTGAATTCAACGCTAATATATATGAAATGAAACTTGGGTGTCTGGTGTTGGTGACACTGCGTGTTGTTGAAATCATAGCCGTTGCTGATGATGTGGGGGGGGGTCGCAGATGTTGGTGACAACCCACTGGCTCGTTCTTCACAGACTCTATAGCCGTAAAATAATCTATTCAGATGACAGGAAAGCAGGTATTTTACCACTGCAATGATGATGGGTTACGTCCTGCAACTTCATACAAGTGCACAGGTAGGTAGATAAAACATGGGACGTCTCAGGACGTTAGTCCGTCTCCTTCAATTCTACTCGTTGGTTGGCAGGTGACCCATTCTGTCATTCCAAGCTGGAAAGAGAGACAGGTTACCCACTGCTTAAGAAATCACTCTCCATGATAAGTACAATACCTAAAAGATGTGGTGATTATTAAGACATTTAACAAAGAGCAAGACTGAAAGGACTAAGTTTATTATTGGTCAAAAGTGAAGCTTTCAACCAATAAGTCCACTAGAATATGATCAGGCATGTACTTACAGTAGTGATGGGAGCTGTGAGTCGAGTGATTACTGTTTGGCCGAAGCTCCACACGTCACCTTTCGGAGGGGGGAGGGAGAAGAGGGAGGGGAAGGGATAGCGGGAGCTAGACTGACCCTACCTTAACAAGCAGCCGGCAATCAAACTATCACTTTCAGGTAGAGGGAAAAAAGGGGGGGAATAGCAGGAGCTGGACTTACCCCACCTTAACAAGTAGCCGGCAATGAAACTATTGTTACTATATACTCCCTCGCTACTCCTATCTACTGAACTTTTCCCTCACACTCCCCCATACCAAGACTTATAGTCAAGGATTATAAGAAGAAAAGGCGAGGAAAAAGTTCTAACATGTGGAAGTCGCATAAGGCAACAAATCTTCTACTGACTGTCACGACTTAACCAGCCAGAGAAATAACTGGATGAACTATTGATATACACAACATGGAACTTAAAATCTTGGAGTGCCAAGGTCCACCTCAAGAGGCGACTGTTGTTTCCCTTGAAAGTTTCCAGGTATATCAAAGGCTTGTGATCCGTTTCTAAAATGAAATCTTTTCCCAGTAGATAAAATTTAAGCTTGGAGATACCCCACACAAGAGCGAAACATTCCTTTTCTATGGTGGAGTATCTCGTTTTGGCGGAAAAGAGTTTCTGGCTTAGGAAGCATACAGGGAAGGGAGTATCATCATGGTATTGTAGTAACACCGCACCTAAGCCAGTATTGGAGGCATCAGTTCTTAAACAAAATGTTTTATTAATATCTGGAATCTTAAGTATAGGGTCTTTCGAGAAGATATTTTTAATCTCATTAAACTTTTCCCGAGCTACGTTGGAAAGTTCAAGAGGTTCCTTCACAGACTTTTTAAGGAAGTCGGACAAGATGCCTGTAAGATCAGTAAGGTTCGGGATAAACAGTGCGTAAAAGTTTACAGAACCAAGAAAGCTACGCATGAGCTTCTTGGTTTTGGGGAATTTAAATTCCAATAAAGCTTTGACCTTACTGGGGAGAGGCTGCAGGGAGTTATTAGAAAGTATCAGTCCAAGATATCTAATCTTGTTATACCCAAGGAAGCATTTCTTCGGCTTGGCAGTGAGGCAATGTGAGTGTAACCTTCGTAAAACTGATGTTAATGTTTGGATATGCTCTCCCCACGTGGATGTCATTACATAAATGTTATCAAAATAAACTGAAACATTTGGCATATTACCCAAGACCTTTCTCATCAGTCTCACATAGGTAGCACAGGCAGTTACCAAACCGAAGGGCATAGTTCTATACTGCATCAGTCCTTGGTGTGTAGGAAAAGCGGTATACTGCTTAGAAGAAGGATCTAACATTACTTGATGATATGCCTGCGCAATATCAATCTCTGAAAAGAAGGAAGAGTCATAAAATTTGTGTAGATCGCTATCTATTAAGGGCATAGGCTCAGCATCCCACCGAGTTATAGCATTAAGGCCTCTGAAGTCAATAGCAAGTCTATATGAATTATCCTCCTTCTTAACCATGACTACTGGTGAGCAATATGCAGATACTGAAGGTTCAATGATCTTTAGTTTTAATAATTTGTCTACCTCTCGGTCAAATGCATCCCTAAGGTGAACTGGAACTGGGTATAATTTCCGTTTGATAGGATTGTCCGTCACTAAGTCAATCTTATGGACTACCGTGGAGGTAACACCTGGAATATCAGTAAAGACGTCTGAGAAGTTACTCACACATTGAAGTAGTTCATGTCTCTTATGGTCATTCAAAGATTCATTAATATTAATGTTTGTTGCGCCTGAGTGGTCAAGAGTCATCAAGTCATGTAGTTCTCTATCATAGTCTAAGTTAGAGGTGTCAGTTACGCACACCTTATATTCTTCAGTTGTCTTGTCAAGTTTGTGTGGAAAAACTAAGTCAAAGTTATTAAGGCAGTTAACCGAATTTCTTGGGTAATATTTCTTAAGGATGTTTATATGATAGAGCTTAGGTTTCCCCTTGACTTCTATGAGGTAATCAACCTTCCCACAAATTTTTAATACTTTATATGGACCTCTCCATGCTACTAATAATTTATTTGATTTGATAGGCAAAAGTACAAGAACTTCATCCCCTACTTTAAAACTTCTCCTCTGACTTTTGGAATCAAAATAGGTTTTGTACTGGTCCATTGACAAGTGTAAGTTTTTCGAAACTATGTCAGAGGTCTCCTCAAGTTTGGAACTAACGTCAAGGAGAAACTGGTAAGAAGACTGAACCTCAGTATTTACCTCCTCATTAGTCCATAAGTCATGAAGGATGGACAATGGACCTCTGGCCTGTCTACCATAGAGAAGTTCAAAAGGTGAAAACCCCAAAGAGTCACTGGGAACTTCCCTTATGGTAAACAAAGCACAGGGTAGGTAACGATGTCACTCCTTAGGTTTAAGGGAGCAAAGTTTCCTTAAAATGGACTTGAGAATCGAATGCTGGCGCTCAATCCTCCCATTACAGCTTGGATGATAGGGGGTGGTGAAGAGAGGCTTCACTCCCAGAAGTTGGGAGAGATGTGAATTGTGTCCCACGGTCAGACAAAATTTCTCTAGGGATGCCCACTCTGGAGAAGATGGACAAAAGGGCTTCAGCCACCTCTGTAGCAGTTATGGTCTTTCAGGGTACGGCTTCAGGGAAACTCGAAGCATAATCAACTAATGTTAATGTATATCTATGTCCCCCAGATGAAAGTGGAGATAAAGGACCAACGATGTCAATAGCTACTCTTTCGAAGGGTACCGTAAAGACTGGCATTTTGACCATAGGTACTCGCCTGGTACCTCGGGAGGATGACAGTTGGCAAACTTTACACCATCTACAATAGGTAGTGAGATCTGAGGACATTTTTGGCCAAAAATAGGTTTCCCTAATTTTTTTTTAAGGTTTTACGATGCGAGAAATGTTCGGCCACTGGCAGGTCATGAGCCATTTTAATTAAGAACAGTCTCTCTGCATTGACTTGGAACAACTAAGATGGAATAGTCTATCTCATCTGAATTTAATTTGAATACTGACTTGTACAAGATACCTTTTATATATTCAAATTTATATGAAAAGTTTTTCCTTTGGATAACATCATTTTGTTTAGCGGCATTATGGCAATTCTGAAGAGAAGGGTAATTACGTTGTAAATTGGCAAAGGAGTCTTTTGATATATCTAAAGGCTTGAAGTCAGGGAAAATCAAAGGATGGACAGTAGGAGAAGCCTGGGCTTTGGTCTGAGCCCTAGACAAGACATTTATAGTATCGGAGGTGATATCTTCACTTTCATGTAACAAGTGAACCGGTGATCCTACTACCTCGCTTTCGAGAGTAGCATCACTGGTTTTTAATCCCACATGAATCTCACGAGACATTGTCTCATCTGAACTTTCGAGGGGCTTCTCTGACTCTACAGGAAGAGGATCTGAAACACTTATGTCCATCTTTGGTGATGAAAGGTCAACCTCAGAAGGAAGAATGGCACCTTTTACATTACCTATTAGTACGGAGCAAGAAGTGATGGGAGCTAGTACGGCTTCAGACCAACCTGTGAACCATTTTGACCTAATGTTACAACGGATGGTAGGAAAAGTGTCCGTACGGCCCAAGTAGTCTGAAAGTATAGCAGAGGAATGAGTTTCTTTAAGATTAGGGAACAGCTTATCAGAAATGACTATACATGTGCATCCAGTGTCTCGTAAAATGGTAGATACATTAAGTCCATTAACTGTTCCTGAACAGAAGGGTGCTTGGTCATCACAGTCTTTAAAACATCTTCCAACTTTTTGGACCTTCTTAGAAGGACAATCTGGACGTTTATGTCCCTTAACACCACACAAATGACAAACAGGAATAAAAGAAGTCGTTTTATTCTCCTCTAGAGGCTTTGATTTCTTAAGGTCTGATGATCCCATGCCCTTATGGTTCGATCCCTTTAGGTCATATATAGAAATTGTGAGCCTCAGCATACAAATCAGCATCCTCAGCAACTTCTTCAGCTTTAATCAGGTTACGTTCTCTGATGAATGTTCTTAACTGGTGGATAAGAGCTGTCAGGAACTGGTCAGCAACCATGAAGTCTCTAAGAGATTCATAACTGTGATCAATTCCTGAACTCTCTATCCAAAAGTCGAACAAACGAAAGAGTGTTATTTGTAACTGCTGAAAGTTTTGGCCATGCTGTAAGGTGGCATACCTGAAATCTTTCCTGTAAGAATTTGTGGTTTTTTGATATGCTTTAAGGATTGCTTTCTTAAGTAGGTTATAATTACATATGATATCCTGCGACAAAGTTGCATAGATATTCAAAGCTGTACCAGAAAATAACATTCCTAACCTGGTAGCCCAGGTGTCAGCAGGTCATTCACAGAGGGTAGCCGTATTTTCAAACCTGATAATGTATGAAGTAATATCTTCACCCTCTGTGAAGGGAGGTAAATTAGGTGTTGGAATATGTGCACTAGCTGCATGATGTTCAATTACTCCTTCCTCTAATTGTTGTTGTGTAAGAGTTAACTTTTTGTTCTCTAATTCAAGGCGAGCTTTTTCGAGCTCGCGATCTTTTTCTCTCTCTCTTAACTCAAGTTCTCTAGCTTTTTCCTCATGTTCTCTAGCTTTTTCCTCATGTTCTCTAGCTTTTTCCTCAATTTCTCTATCCTTTGCTCTTTCCTCAAGTTCTCTTAATTTAACTTGTTCCTCACATACTTTAGCTTGTTCCTCACATACTCTAGCTCTCTCCTCACGATCAAGTCTATCACGCTCCTTTTTGTCTTCTCTCTCTCTTTCTAACTGTCTATCTTGGTTTTCTCTTTCGATTCTCTCTCTCTCCTTTTTCTCCTGTCTTTCAAGGTTCTCTTTCTCCTTTTTCTCTTCTCTTTCGATTCTCTCTCTCTCCTTTTCCTCTTCTCTTTAATTTCTCTCTCTCTCCCCTTTTCCTCTTCTCTTTCGATTCTCTCTCTCTCCTTTTCCTCTTGTCTTTCCCTTTCTGTCTCTCTTCTCTCTCAATTCTCTCTCTTTCTATTATTTCCTGGATCTTAGCACTAATGAAAGATTCTAAATTTTTCCCTGTTATTCCTAACTTACTTTTAGCATTCATCCAAAACTGGTATTCCTCCATACTTGCAAGAATAACTTAAACTACCAGGGGAAAAATGAAACAGGTATCAAAGAAAACAGAGGGTTTAATTCCTGCTCCGCTCAAACTGTAAATAAACCAGAGAGCTCGATCCCTGCTTCAATTAAACAATAAGTATTAATGAAAATGAAGGGTTCTATGCCGGCTCCGAGCAAACAGTAAGTAGAATGGGGTCCCTTGACCATCCAATCTTCTCACCAATAAATCAAGAGTGTCCTACGACAGTTCCCTTGATATAATAAAGAGCTCAATGAAACAAATTGTCACTGGGAAATCTCGGGTCCCTAGAGTCTAATCCTCCAAAGCGTTTCAAGCTCACACAAAAATAGGTGGCAGACTTAACTAGCATTCCTGCCTTGACATGACTTACAATAAATAAAGAACATAAGAACATAATAAAATAAGAACACTGCAGCAGCCCTGTTGGCCCATACGAGGCAGGTCCTTTACAATTCATCCCACTAACAAAACATTTGCCCAACTAAATTTTCAATGCTTCCCAAGAAATAAGCTCTAATGTGCAAGTCCCACTCAAATCCAACCCCTCCCACTCATGTACTTATCCAACCTAAATTTGAAACTACCCAAAGTCTTAGCCTCAATAACCCAACTAGGTAGACTGTTCCACTCATCAACTACCCTATTTCCAAACCAATACTTTCCTATGTCCTTTCTAAATCTAAACTTATCTAATTTAAACCATTACTGCGGGTTCTCTCTTGGAGAGATATCCTCAAGACCTTATTTATATCCCCCTTATTAATACCTATCTTCCACTTATACACTTCGATCAGGTCTCCCCTCATTCTTCGTCTAACAAGTGAATGTAACTTAAGAGTCTTCAATCTTTCTTCATAAGGAAGATTTCTAATGCTATGTATTAATTTAGTCATCCTACGCTGAATGTTTTCTAACGAATTTATGTCCATTCTGTAATATGGAGACCAGAATTGAGCTGCATAATCTAAATGAGGCCTTACTAATGATGTATAAAGCTGAAGTATGACCTCTGGACTTCTGTTGCTTACACTTCTTGATATAAATCCCAGTAATCTATTTGCCTTATTACGTACGCTTAGGCATTGCTGTCTTGGTTTAAGGTTGCTGCTTATCATAACCCCCAAGTCCTTTTCACAATCTGTATGGCTAAGTTCTACACTATTTAACTTATAAGTGCTAGGGTTATGGACACTCCCCAGCTTCAAAACCTTTGCATTTATCTACATTGAACTGCATCTGCCACTTTTCTGATCAAGAATAGAGTTTGTCTAAATCCTCCTGAAGTTCCCTAACATCTACGTTTGAATCAATTATCCTACCTATCTTTGTGTCATCGGAGAATTTGCTCATCTCACTAGTAATACCCTCATCAAGGTCATTGATATATATTATAAAAACAACAGCGGGCCTTGTTACAGATCCCCACTCGGATTTAACCCCATTTATGGACACGCTCTGCTTCCTGTCTGTGAGCCATGACTCGATCCACGAGAGCACTTTTCCCCCAATGCCATGACCTGCCACTTTCTTTAACAGTCTTTGGTGCGGAACTCTATCAAAAGCCTTACTAAAATCTAAGTAAATAATATCAAATTCTTAATCGTGGTCAACAGCCTCAAAAGCTTTACTGAAGAAAGTTAATAAATTAAGACCGACCGGCCTTCTGTGAATCCATGCTGAGTATCATTAATCAAGCTATGCTTATCGAGATAGCTTCTTATAATCTCAGCTATAATTGACTCTAGTAATTTGCCTACAATTGAGGTCAGGCTTATTGGGCGGTAATTTGACGGTAACGACTTGTCCCCTGTTTTAAAAATAGGAATTACATTAGCGTCTTCCACATATCAAACACTACACCTGTTTGAAAAGATAAATTAAAAATATTAGTTAATGGTTCACAGAGTTCCACTTTGCATTCCTTAAGAACCCTTGAGACTATAACAATCACGAAATCTTTTAAATACATGTAATGTAGTCCTACCATAGAGAATGATTACTCATGGCTGGTGGTAACCGTTTGTGGTATGCAGCGTTGAAGTTCCAATGGTAGATTCGTGATGGAGTTGAATCTTGATTCAGACGAGCGAATCCTGGCAAGGTCGCCACTTGTGAAGGCTTACTCAGCCCTGTAACAACTGCAGTCAGTATTACTAAGGCTGGCTCCTCCTCAGGAAAATTAATGCATATAAAAAGAACAAAAACTGACAAACATAAACACTTTATTATTTAGAAAATATTAAATATAAAACACTTAAATATGAAATATTGATCCTACATTAAAGAAAATGAAAAATGAAAAATATAAATGATATCTGAATTCCACGCTAATATATATATATAAAACTTGGGTGTCTGGTGTTGGTGACACTGCGTGTTGTTGAAATCGTAGCCGTTGCTGATGATGTGGGGGGGGGTCGCATGTGTTGGTGACAACCCACCGGCTCGTTCTTCACAGACTCTATAGCCGTAAAATAATCTATCCAGATGACAGGAAAGCAGGTACTTTACCGCTGCAATGATGAGGGGTTACGTCCTGTAACTTCATACAAGTGCACAGCTAAGTAGATAAAACATGGGACATCTCAGGACGTTAGTCTGTCTCCTTCAATTCTACTCGTTGGTTGGCAGGTGACCCATTCTGTCATTCCAAGCTGGAAAGAGAGACAGGTTACCCACTGCTTAAGAAATCACTCTCCATGATAAGTACAATACCTAAAAGACGTGGTGATTATTAAGACATTTAACATAGAGCAAGACTGAAAGGACTAAGTTTATTATTGGTCAAAAGTGAAGCTTTCAACCAATAAGTCCACTAGAATATGATCAGGCATGTACTTACAGTAGTGATGGGAGCTGTGAGTCGAGAGATTACTGTTTGGCCGAAGCCCCACACGTCACCTTTCGGGGGGGAAGGGGAGAGGGATGGGAAGGTATAGCGGGAGCTAGACTGACCCTATCTTAACAAGCAGCCGGCAATCAAACTATCACTTTCGGGTAGGGGGAAAAAAGGGGGGGAATAGCGGGAGCTAGACTTACCCCACCTTAACAAGTAGCCGGCAATGAAACTATTGTTACTATTTACTCCCTCGCTACTCCTATCTATGGAACTTTTCCCTCACAAAATAGAGAATAAGCTTGGTCGCGTGCTATGAAATGTCTACTTTAGCGCCCTTGCTGAGTGTTCTTTTTCAGTACAACAACTTATTTTGTGAATTTTAAAATATTATACAATACCGACAGGTTGGTAGGTGAGACACATAGGCAACAGTTAGGCAACTTTATTCCGAAACCTTTCGCCTACACAGTAGGCTTCTTCAATCAAGTACAAAAGTTAGTAGGAGCAGTAGAGATGCAAAGACGATGTAATCAGTCCATCACCCTTGTAGTAGGAGATTTGAGGTTGTCAGTCCCTCCGAGAGGGACGTGACCTCTCAGTAACTACATTCTCTCTGCTACCACCCTGCACGTCTCCTTCCGACAGTATATAAGTCTCCACACTGTCGCTTGTTCCTTCAGATTGTTTCAGACTATGGAACAGAACTCTTCTCTCGGCTGAGGGACTGACAACCTCAAATCTCCGACTACAAGGGTGATGGACTGATTACATCGTATTTACATCTCTGCTGCTCCTACCTACTTTTGTACTCGACTGAAGAAGCCTACTGTGTAGGAGAAACGTTTCGGAATAAAGTTGCCTAACTGTTGCCTAGGTGTCTTACGTACCAACCTGTCGGTATTGTATGACCGGAAATGTTTAATTTTAATTACATATACACCATTTTTTTTCTTTCTTATTGGTTCGATATCGTTTTAATCTATTTAAAGGTTTGGCTTATTTTTAATTTCCTGTTTTTTTCAGTTTTCCTATTATTTATTATTAAAATTGTGGGTGAGTTGTCACCTCTGAGGTAAAATATCACTAGGTGAGTTGTCACCTCTGAGTAGCACATCACTAGGAGAGTTGTCACCTCTGAGTAGCACATCACTAGGAGAGTTGTCATCTCTGAGTAGCACATCACTGGGTAAGTTGTCACCTCTGAGGTAGTACATCACTGGGTAAGTTGTCACCTCTGAGGTAGTACATCACTGGGTAAGTTGTCACCTCTGAGGCAGTACATCACTGGGTAAGTTGTCACCTCTGAGGTAGTACATCACTGGGTAAGTTGTCACCTCTGAGGCAGTACATCACTGGGTAAGTTGTCACCTCTGAGGCAGTACATCACTGGGTAAGTTGTCACCTCTGAGGCAGTACATCACTGGGTAATTTATCACCTCTGAGGCAGTACATCACTGGGTAAGTTGTCACCTCTGAGTAGCACATCACTGGGTAATTTATCACCTCTGAGGCAGTACATCACTGCGTAAGTTGTCACCTCTGAGGTAGCACATCACTGGGTAAGTTGTCACCTCTGAGGTAGCACATCACTGGGTAAGTTGTCACCTCTAAGGTAGCACATCACTGGGTAAGTTGTCAACTCTGAGGTAGCACATCACTGGGTAAGTTGTCACCTCTGAGGTAGCACATCACTGGGTAATTTATCACCTCTGAGGCAGTACATCACTGGGTAAGTTGTCACCTCTGAGGTAGCACATCACTGGGTAACTTGTCACCTCTGAGGTAGCACATCACTGGGTAATTTGTCACCTCTGAGGTAGTACATCACTGGGTGAGTTGTCACCTCTGAGGCAGTACATCACTGGGTAAGTTGTCACCTCTGAGGTAGTACATCACTGGGTAAGTTGTCACCTCTGAGGTAGTACATCACTGGGTGAGTTGTCACCTCTGAGGTAGCACATCACTGGGTAATTTGTCACCTCTGAGGTAGCACATCACTGGGTGAGTTGTCACCTCTGAGGCAGCACATCACTGGGTAAGTTGTCATCTCTAAGGCAGCACATTACTGGGTAAGTTGTCACCTCTGAGGTAGCACATCACTGGGTGAGTTGTCACCTCTCAGTGAGGTACCACCTAAATATTTAAGGTATTTTGCCTTTTCTACCTATTCCTCTGAAGATATGTGTCCCAGTAAATGATTACGTGGCCTTTACCAGCAGCTTAAGGAAGAAGTGAGTGTAGCGAAGATGGAGATACGGCGATTGACTGAGGAAAACAAGAGGATTCGTAGTAGTCCTCCTGTTTTGAGTCCTCAGGTCAAGAAGGGGACCTGGACAGTGGCTGGAGAGCATGGAACGAAGTTGACAATTAAGAAGACAAATGCAAAAGTTGAAACGATGAAGAAGAAAGAGACTGCTGTGGAAACTGTTGTAGAAACATCTAATGCATTCTCCGTGCTACCAGACGAATGTGAGTCGACTACTGGGAACGTCACGACGAACGGCACCATGGAAGGTAAGAATATTGTTCTCGTTGGGGATAGCCAGGTTAGATACATGGATAGGACCTTCTGCTTGAAGGATAGCAGTAGGAGACAGAGGGTTTGCTTTTCTGGGGCTAGGATGGAGGATATTGTTAGCCGGCTTGACAACATCATGAACGGTAACGGGATCAATCCTTTTATCTGCCTAAGTGCTGGAGGCAATGATGTAGGCAAGCGTAGAAGTGAGGATTTAGTTAGAAGGTTCAGGACAGCAATAGACATAATTAGGAAAAAGGGGGGCGTCCTGTTATATGTGGCATTTTGCCAAGAAGGGGTGTTGGTAATGAATGGTTGTCCAGAGCAATTGGTATTAACTGTTGGCTGGACAAACACTGTAAGGATAATGCAGTATCATACATTGGCAACTGGGACCACTTATATGGCCGAAATGACATGTATGCCAGGGATGGGGCTCACTTATCAAGGGCAGTTGTGGGTTTTCTTCCTAGCTCAGTTGAGGGGGTTGTTAGGACTTTAAACTAGGATTAGTTAGAGGTATGGGTTTAGAAATGAAAAATAATGAGTATGGATATATTGATTTAGGCTTTGATATAAGGAATCTTAATAACAGCAGTCATGGAATAACGCTGGGTAATGATAATTTCAGAAATTGTGTAAAAGCAAAGGGTAATAAGAAAAATGTGCAGAAGAAAAAACATATAATGGTATTTTATGTTAACAGTCGAAATGCAAGAAATAAGAGTAATGAACTATGTTTGGTAACGTGTGCTGGGAACTTTGATGTCATTGCATTAACTGAAACGTGGTATGATTTAAAGAGTCGGAATAAGATTGCTGAGTGTAATATTAATGTGTTTAAGTTGTTCCATGTGAACAGATGTGATCGGAAGGGGGGAGGAGTTAAGAACATAAGAACATAAGAACGAAGGAACACTGCAGCAGGCCTACTGGCCCATGCGAGGCAGATACGAGTCTCCTACCGGCTTAAGCCAATGCACCCAACCTAGTCAGGTCAGGTCACATTGCCTTAAGGGAGGAACACGGCAACCGACCTGGTAGCACAAGCTAATCAGGTCCAACTCACACCCACCCACACCCACTCATGTATTTATCCAACCTATTTTTAAAGCTACACAACGTTCTGGCTTCTATAACTGTACTTGGGAGTTTGTTCCACTCATCCACAACTCTATTACCAAACCAGTACTTTCCTATATCCTTCCTGAATCTGAATTTTTCCAACTTAAAATCATTGCTGCGAGTCCTGTCTAGGCTAGATATTTTCAGCACACTATTTACATCCCCTTTATTTATTCCTGTCTTCCATTTATACACCTCAATCGTATCCCCCCTAATTCTACGTCTTTCTAGGGAGTGCAGATTCAGGGCCCTTAGTATATCCTCATAGGGAAGGTTTCTGATACATGGGATCAACTTTGTCATCCTCCTTGGTACATTTTCCAGAGCATTTATATCCATTCTGTAATACGGTGACCAAAACTGTGCAGCATAATCTAAATGAGGCCTAACCAAGGATGTATAGAGTTGAAGAACAACCTGAGGACTCCTATTATTTATGCTTCTTGATATGAAGCCAAGGATTCTATTAGCTTTATTGCGAACACTTATGCACTGTCGTCTTGGTTTCAGATTACTGCTAGCCAGAACTCCTAAATCTTTTTCGTAATCCGTAATATTAAGATCTACATTATATAGTTTATATGTGGCATGGTTATTGTCTTGTCCAACATTTAGAACTTTGCATTTGTCTATATTAAACTGCATCTGCCACCTCCCCGACCACTGCATCAGTCTACTCAAATCTTCCTGGAGTTCTCTAATGTCCTCGTCAGAATGAATTCGACGGCCTATTTTGGAGTCATCGGCAAACTTGCTGATGTCGCTCTTTATGCCCTCATCTATGTCGTTTATGTAGATTGTGAACAGCAGGGGGCCCAACACTGACCCCTGTGGAACACCGCTCGTGACGCTTCTCCACTCTGATTTCTCCCCATTTATGCAAACTCTCTGCTGCCTATTTGTCAACCATGCCTCTATCCAGGAAAAAATTTCTCTTGCTATTCCATGTGCCTTAATTTTCCTCAATAGTCTCTGATGTGGGACCCTGTCAAAAGCCTTACTGAAGTTCATATACAAAATATCATATTCATTACCATGATCTATCTCCTCAAATACCTTAGTGAAAAAAGTTAATAAATTCGTAAGGCAGGAACGCCCCTTTGTAAATTCATGCTGAGATTCGTTGATTAATTTATGCTTTTCAAGGTGGCTACGAACTGCCTCGGCAATTATTGATTCCATAAATTTTCCCACTATGGAGGTTAGGCTTATTGGTCTATAGTTCGAAGCTAAGGACCTGTCACCTGCTTTGAAAATAGGTATCACATTAGCCATTTTCCACTTATCTGGCACCATGCCACTTTGTAGTGATATATTGAAAAGATTAGCCAAAGGTTTGCTAAGCTCCTCTTTACATTCCTTTAGAACCCTTGCATACAGTTCATCAGGGCCTGGGGATTTGTTAGGTTTTAATTTATCTATTTGCCTAAGGACCATGTCACTTGTGACCCTAATCGTGCACAGTTTATTATCGTCCTGGAGTTGCATTGAATGTTAGAAAAAATATTAATTGTTGCATAAAAACAGGTATAAAAATAGATGGAATAGTAACAGAATCTGTTTGGGTAGCGTTTGTTGAAGGTCATAAAAAAAAAACTAATTTTAGGTGTAATATACCGACCTCCAGGCTTGGACAACGAAAGAGGAAGACTTCTTTGGGACAAAATTGTTAGGGCTTCTAGACACAATAATGTAGTAATAGAAGGGGTTTTTAACTTCAGTCTAATTGACTGGAATTCTTTGACCGGTAATCTGGAATCCAATGACTTTATGGAAACAGTTCAGGATTGTTTTCTGAAGCAGTGTGTAACAGAGCCTACCAGGGAAAATAATTTGCTCGACCTAGTCTTGTCAAATAAGGAAACACTCGTAAATAATCTGGAGATCACTGAAGAGCTTGGCGCAAGTGATCACAAATACATCACTTTTAGCATTAACTGAGAATGCAAGAATAAGGATAATACGGTAAAAATCCCTGTTTCTCGTTCTGCCGATTACATAGGACTTAGGGAACACCTATCTAATCGCGATTGGGGTTATCTAGCTAATGATTTTAATGACGATGATCATGCGTATGATTATGAAGGGATCTGCGTTTATGATTTTTTTCTTAATGATGTACACCGTGCTCAGAGTATATACATTCCCCAGAGACAAATTAGGTCTAATAATAACGACCCCAAATGGGTTAACAGGAGGTTAAATCATCTAATAGAGGAGAAAAGGGGAATTTATAGGCGCATCAGAAGAGCAGAGGTTAACCTTACTGACCAATATGTTCAGCTTAAAAGAGAAGTAAAAAAGGGGATTAGAAAGGCTAAACGTGACTATGAAATAAGGGTTGCTAATGAATCAAAGACCAATCCAAAGGGGTTCTTTCAAGTGTATAGGACGAAGGTGAAGGAAAAAGTAGGACCTCTGAAAATTGGGAATGGAGAGCTGACGAATAACGAACTGGAGAGGTGTTCCTTATTTAATGACTATTTTTTGTCAGTTTTTACGCAGGAAGATATAAATGAGATTCCAGAAATAAAATTTTTTTCAATTCCCGATGAATTCAAATTAACTAATATTACTGTCACGAGCGATATGGTTATTAAACAGATAGACAAACTGAAGCAAAATAAGTCCCCGGGGCCCGACGAGTTGTTTTCCAGGGTCCTTAAGGAATGAAAGATGGAGCTTAGTCAGCCTTTAACGAGTGTGTTCAATGCATCCATCCATACCGGTGTTGTCCCAGAGTTGTGGAAGATGGCTAATATCGTTCCTATATTCAAATCAGTTCCTTCAAATTACCGTCCAATAATCCTGACATCTATAGTGGGCAAGTTATTAGAATCAGTTATAGATGACATTATTGAAGAGCATAATTTGATTAATGAATCTCAGCATGGGTTTACGAGAGGTCGTTCCTGCCTGACAAATTTACTGACTCTCTTCAATAGAACATTTGAGGCAGTAGACAGTGATAAAGAATATGATATTGTTTGAACATTAAAATGGTATAAAATACCGACAGGTTGTTAGGTAAGACACATATGCAACAGTTAGGTATCTTTATTATGAAACGTTTCGCCTACACAGTAGGCTTCTTCAGTCAAGTACAGAAAAGTTGATTGAAGCAGAAGATACTTGAAGACGATGTAATCAGTCCATCACCCTTAAAGTTTTGAGGTGGTCAGTCCCTCAGTCTGGAGAAGAGCATTGTTCCATAGTATGAAACAATATTGTTTCATACTATGGAACAATGCTCTTCACCAGACTGAGGGACTGACCACCTCAAAACTTTAAGGGTGATGGACTGATTACATCGTCTTCAAGTATCTTCTGCTTCAATCAACTTTTCTGTACTTGACTGAAGAAGCCTACTGTGTAGGCGAAACGTTTCATAATAAAGATACATAACTGTTGCATATGTGTCTTACCTAACATGATATTGTTTATCTGGATTTTAGTAAAGCTTTCGATAGAGCACCTCACAAGAGAGACTTAAGAAAAGTGGCAGCTCATGGTACAGGAGGTAAAGTTCTAGAATGGATAGAGGCATGGCTTACTAATAGAAAGCAGAGAATTTCGATTAATGGGGTCAAATCTGAATGGGAATTAGTCAGTAGTGGCGTTCCACAAGGATCAGATTTAGGCCCTTATTGTTCATAATTTACATTAATGACCTTGATGAAGGATTACGAGTGACATGAGCAAATTTGCTGATAATACAAAGCTGGGCCGTATGATTCATTCTGAGGAGGATAGCAATGAACTCCAGTACGATTTGGACAAATTAATGTCTTGGTCTGAAAAATGGCAGATGAAGCTCAATGTGGATAAGTGTAAGGTACTTGCCCTTGGTAATGAAAATAACCCTCGAAGCTATAAACTAGGTGAAGTAGAGCTTGATCATACAGAATGTGAAAAAGACTTGGGAGTCATGGTAAGCAGAAATCTAAAGCCAAGACAGCAGTGCCTAAGTGTGCGCAACAAGGCTAACAGATTACTTGGATTTATCCCAAGAAGTGTAAGTAACAGAAATCCAGAAGTTATTTTACAGCTCTATGCATCACTAGTGAGGCCTCATTTGGATTATGCTGTTCAGTTTTGGTCCCCTTACTACAGGATGGATATAGACTCATTGGAGAACAACGACTAAAATGATTTACTGTATAAGGAATCTCCCGTATGAAGATAGACTTAAAACCTTAAATCTTCACTCTCTGAAGAGACGTAGAATGAGAGATATCACAGAAGTGTATAAGTGGATGACGGACATAAACAAAGGAGATATTAATAAAGTATTGAGGGTGTCGAACCAGGTAAGAACCAGAAATAATGGATTTAAATTGGATAAATTTAGATTTATAAAGGACATAGGTAAGCACTGGTTTTCTAACAGAGTTGTGGATGCGTGGAACAATCTTCCCAGTAGGGTGATAGAGGCTAGGACCTTGGGTAGCGTTAAAAAGAGATTGGACAAATATATGAGTGGGAGGGGCTGGGTTTGATTGGTGTCATTGGGTACGGGTAGCTTTGGGTAGAGGTCGTTTTGATAAGGACCTGCCTTGCATGTGCCAGTAGGCCTTCTGCAGTGTTCCTCCATTCTTATGTTCTTATGTTCTAATAAATAAAGAGGTTAATTGAAACTGCAGGTTTATCCAGTACTATCCGAGAAGATACCACAATAATCTTTCACAAAGATAACAGAAAGGTTTCCTAGCCTCACCCCACATCTTGTCACCTTCTGACAACATGCTTATAGAGCGTGAAGGAGTGCAGGTGAAACAGACAGAGAAAAACACCCAATCCCGATTATCAGCCACCTCTGACTCACCTTACTTTCCATGAGGACCTTGTTATTACAGGACATTCTCCGGAAGTGGACGAACTACCCATTAATTACATTTAGTTATCATGGTCAATTCTCTTTTTGTATGTCTGGCACATAACAAAAGAAGTTAACAGGATTAACATGAAGACAGGCAAAGTGAGCTGTCGTAGTAGAGATGGGTGTGGGAGCTGAGCTAGCCTGGCACTTGGTGAACTTTAATCCCCCTATTTTTGCTTTAAAGTGCCACCAAAGTCGTTCACACCACACAGGTTAATTAGCCACACAATGGCATCACACTAAACTCACAATATTACCTTACTTTCTGCAATAATAATATGATAACATGTAATGACATCAGTAGACATCTCACTTTCTGCGTACAGAGGTACAAGTATACCCCAAATAATATTTAATGCTAATAGAGTAATAATAATAATAGTCCTCATAACAATAATTATAAAATGTAAAATATACATGAAGGTAGAAAAAATATTGTTCACTGATTTGTTATACAGTTTCTTCACTACACTTAAGTATTGTTCAACATCATTTTCATGTGTCTGCGTGACGCCTACAGACAACATTACATGGGTCATGAGCAGATTTTTTTTTCCGTAGGATAACCGGATAAAACCTCCAGTTATCAGTTTCAAGATTTCAAGATATGTATTTCTTACTTTAAAGAGGTTTAATAGTGCTAATGAAATGTGTAGATGCCATTTTAGTCCTTTTAATCTTGACGTGGTACAATATCATTTTACATTATTACAATATTTTGCTTTTATGCTGGTGGGGGGTTCTTGATCTAAGAAATTGGATTTATTCTACCCTTCTTTACACTGAATATACAGGCGATATATTACCCCAACTGATTTAGTGCATTCACCTGATTCAAATGAAGCCTTTAATGACTGATATATTTACTGAAATAGAAGAGACCTTTCATGACTCTAGGCTGTGCAAATATGTAATTTGTTGGAGTCTGTGCAGTGACTGGAGAATACCTTTCCTGGTCGGTTTTAAACTTTTAGTGATGTGTTTTCTAATAAGGAAGTATCGCCTTGATTTAATTTTTTTTTGCAAGCTTTTATGTACCCGTTTTATTTATCAAACTGAAAAACTGAATCTAGAGAAATAACTGGAGAATATATCCTTTGATCATATATAAATCACAGTGTTTGACTTCGCTGGGCTATCCTAGGTTAAATCAACACAATGTCCATTTACGTGCACATAACTGCATGTCTTCAAGATCACTATAGGGAATTTGTACGTTATGTATCAAATGTTTTTAATGAATTTTAATGAATTTCTTTCATGCGTATTTACTTACAAAAAAACTTAAACTCTGGCAAATGTTACTTGGAGGATAGTTTGTATATGTCCTAATTTGACATTTTTGTTGAAGACACTATAGTGTCCGTGTGGTAACTAGTGAATTCCAAGTCTAATTCTCTCCAGATCTTCAACTCAAGTATTTAACTTTGTTGGAAACTTATGCTGCACCTTACATTAATCTTTTCATGTGCTTTAACCTTCTTTGGGATGACGTTATGTAACATGTAGATATCTTTCTCGGATGGTGCAGGACCGAAGTACCTCTGTTTTAGGTATAGATTGACTGGCATATTCTGGTGATATGTTTGCTTATTGTGTGCAGTCTCTCCCTTTCCAAGTTTCATTCCGTGAGCATCTTCTCACTACTAATTTTTTTAATTAACACTTAGCAAAACTGAATTCAAATACCAACTGTCCTGATCATTTTTGAAGCCTATTTAAGTTTTCTTAGACTCCCTCTCTCTCTCTCTCTCTCTCTCTCTCTCTCCCTCTCTCTCTCTCTCTCTCTCTCTCTCTCTCTCTCTCTCTCTCTCTCTCTCTCTCTCTCTCTGTCCTGTTCAGTTATCCTCCTCATTAATTTTACATCAGCAGTAAGTGATGCAGTAGATTAAAATTATCTAGCACGTTCTTAATGCATATTTTGAAGGACATGAATCCAAGCACTGATCTCTGAGGACTCAACACGTCACCCATATTCATTCCAATGCCAGATTTCTTAATAATAACTTTTGTAGAGTAATAAGGCAAATACTTTTTAAAGTCGATATGATATATCTTCCGCAACGCTCTCTTTTGTTGTATTTACGTCACAGTCATTACATTCTAAGAGCCTCATGAAACAAGATTAACTACTTATGAACTTCTGTTGGTTGACTGCGAGTCTGTATCATATTTCTGGTACCTTAGCCAGTATGCCGGTCAGCATGGCTAGTTTATAGCTTAGTACTGCCTGTTTTCTTCTGATCTTGTATAATAGGATCACATTTGCAGTTTTTCAGCTGAAAAGCATTTGCCTTGTTTCCACTGATTTAAGTATTTATTCTAGGAAGTCATTCAGTTTATTTGCTCCTCTTTTCAATGCCCAGAATGAAGGTCAGTCTTATCCTACTGTTTTCGACATAGCAAAATTTCAAGGAATTTTTTATTTACACTCATTAGATTTTTTACTAATCATTGCTGGATGTGCATTTTTCTTACTTCTGTTATCTTCCTCAAATTGTCAGTAAAGAACTCTTTGCATCTTTTATTCAGATCTTCATAAATCACCCTCTTATACTTTGTATGTTCAGCTTCCTCCCTCTTGAGTCATATTAATTGGTCCTTTGCTTCGTTATTTTCATATCATATGACCATATGGCAACTTAGGCTCTGTTTTAGCTTTAGCCGTCATGTCTTGTTGGCAGTGTCTCTTTGTTTCTCTTATCCCAGCATCGTCAACTATAGCTATTCTATTTATTTTCATGTGATTTCTATTCCATTCCATTTTACTCATATCCTTTCATTCGCTGGACTGCATCATAAACTACCGGCACACACTATTCAAAGTATGCCTTTCCTGCCTTGCTGTTACAAACCTGCTTGTGGTTCCCTGGAAAATTTTGGTTAATCTCTACAACGTCTCACGCACTGTTTTTCCTTCTGTTACTTTCCCCCAATGAATTTTCGATTCAAGTGCAACTAATGTGACATTTATTGTGGCAACGTTTCACTCTCCAGGAGCTTTATCAAACTCCTGGAGAGCGAAACGTTGCCACAATAAATGTCACATTAGTTGCACTTGTGTCCTTTTACTTTACATATTGTCGGTAATTCTACCAACTTTATTACAATTTCCGATTCCTATATTCTTGCATACTCTGTTCTTCCCTCTTCCCATCCCGACCAAGTAGCTGAAAGGTATTACGAAGTGGTCACTGTTTCTAAGCGGTTCCTTAGTTTCTATTTTCTGTATGTCTGCATAGCCTGGTCACAGACCGGGCCGCGGGGGCGTTGACCCCCGGAACTCTCTCCAGGTAAACTCCAGGTAATAGCTTATAATGTGCTTTGATAAACGAGTCTTTACTCAAGAAGGCTCATAACGCTCCACTCCCCTTTGTCTCAGTTTCTCTTTTCATGTTTGTGACATTTCTAGAGATTCCCAGTTCGTAAGTTAATTTATTTGTGGTTAATGTTTCCCTTGGTTAGCATCATTGCATTCGTGTGTTCGTGTGTTGGGTTGCAGGGGGTTCAGTCACATCTAGACCCGATTCTCAAACTGGCTGCAACTGGGTTCACTCTCTTAACTTCGGCTTCTGTGTTACCTATTCTAATTGTTAAATATGGATACTGCTTCTTGCAGTTTGCAGTTTATGTCGTTCCATTTGCAACTACTCTGAAGTTAAAGAAATATTTCCTAATATCCCTGTGACCCATCTGTGATTTTTACATCGAGTGGGCACTCGTGTACCAGTTTCACACCATTCGAATATCATGTCCCTGTACATCCTAACAATTCCTCTCAGAATTTTGTATGTTAATACCTTATCCATTGTATGTTATTGCCTTGTCTATCAGACCCCTAACGATATCATGATTTGTTCCTCTACCTTTGGTATACCTTTGGTGAGTTCCGAGGGCTTTTCTACTCGTCTAGTGCTTTCCTGATCAACCAGGTTGCTGCTGCTGGTGGCCCGCGCTGACCCCTATATCCAGCACAGCCTGGTTCATTTGGCACCTGGTGAAGATACTTGTCACGCTTCCTCTTAAAAACTTCTATACTTGTCCCAGCAGTGTTTCTGATATCTTCTGGTAAGACAAGTAAGATACTGAATAGCCTGGGGCCACGGACGTTACTGCAGTGTTCCCTTATTGCGCTCACAGTACCCTTGCTTTTCACTGGGTTATTAATTTTTGCACTTTCTCCCATGTCTCTGAGTCCAGTATGTTATTATGGTAGTATTCAGATTTGGGACAAGGCCCTCAAGTACGTTTTAGGCACATATTATCATATTTATCTCTCTCTCCTTTGCTCCAGTCAGTACATATTCGAGACTAAGACGTTCCCAGTAATTTAAACGCTTTATTTGCTCTATGTGAGCCGTAAAAGATCTTCATCAGTTCCAGTTCTGATATTTCTCCTGCCTTGAAAAGAACCCTTAACACTGACCAATCTTCCAAATGAAAGAGCACAAGTGATTTAAAAAGTGTTACCACTGGCATTATTTCCAGTGTTTTGAAAGTTCTCATCATCCACCCGTCATATTCCTGGCCGCCTGACCTTGGTCTTATTGTATTCTTTGAAAGAGAGGTCTGTTGACATATTTATTAAAAAGTCCTTCATGTATTCATTTCGTTCTGTTTGACGAACCTCATGAGTTTTGTATGCAGTGTCCCTTTGAGTTTTTTATTCTATATTTAAACCACGGGAACTTATCACCAATGAACATCATGCTGCTTATCACTGCGCACTGGAAAATACTGTTTATATCTTTCTGTATTTTTTCAGCGGCTTCTACCAAGGTGACTTTCATGCTGATTTTAGTGTCATCTGCAAATGATACAAAACTATGACTGGTGTTTTTATCTGTCTGAAATGAGGATAAGAAACAGCAGAGTGGCCATGACAGTGCCTTGTGGTGCTGAGCGTTTTGCCTCGCTGATGCTGGATTTTGCTCTGTTTGCTGCTACTCTTCGTGTTACATGTGTTAGAAACCTGAAAATCCATCTGCCTACTTTCCCCGTAATGACTGTGGCAGTTATTTTGTGTATAATTATACCATGACTGCATTTGCCAAACGACTTTGCATAATCTGTGTATATCACATCTGCGTTTTGGTTTTCTTCGAACGCCTCAGTAATTCTGTTATAATAGTTAAATAGCTGTGACTGGCATGATAGTCTACTTCTAAAACAATGCAGATTTAGGTTATGCAGATTGTGCTGTTCCATGAAGTTTGTTATCTGACATCTCATCACTCTTTCGAAGACTTTTCTGATGTGCGAAGTTAGGACTACTGGTTAGTACTTTTTACCTAGTGCTCTACTATCTCCTTCATGTAAAGGATATATGTTTGCACCCATTAAAGTCTCTGGAATTTCACGTAGATCTAGGTTCGTGCTGATGGTGCTTTGCACCTTTTTATAAATATGGAGCTCCATTAGTCTGGTCCAGGTGTTGAGTGAGTGGGCATTTTTCAGTTTCTCTTTCGAACTCTATGGGATTAGCACTGTCAGTTAGTTGGTCTCCGTGGCCTTTCGATGGAATGGAAAAGGTTTCTGCATTTTCCACCTGCTGTCACTTAGTGGGTTACTGAACACTGACTCATACTGTTCTAGAATATGGACCATTTCCTGTTCTTACTGAGGGTACAATTCTACAAGGAGTTCATAGTTTGGATTTTGCATATGAACAGAAATATTCTAGATGGTCTTTCGTTCCCTTTGTG
This sequence comes from Cherax quadricarinatus, assembly GCF_038502225.1. NCBI lineage: Eukaryota > Metazoa > Arthropoda > Malacostraca > Decapoda > Parastacidae > Cherax > Cherax quadricarinatus. The sequence goes on from NC_091325.1 coordinate 24,439,826, forward strand.
TTTCTTCTGTTTAGTACAACGTCTTAAGTTTTTACTCTATATTGGTGATCTCTTGGCTAAGACTATCTTTTCTTCTTAGCTATATATTCATATTTTAAAGTAATTCGGTAACACTACCATCTCCTTCGCTCTCTTTCTATATCTAATCTTCTTCTAGGTTTCCACAATGGTACATATTTAATACAGACATTGTATATTTCTGTGTTCAGCTTTTCCAGGCACTGGTGAAGATTTAGGGTGCTCATGACTGCTTCCAGAAATGTCTGATAGCTCTAGGTTAATTTTGTTCCTATGGCTGTTGAAGTTAATTTTATTGAACATCCCTTCTTGTACTTTATTGCTGGGGTTCCCCAACCCTGGATTTATAATCGTGATTGTGATTGTTATATCTCTGATTAGTCTCTCCTCATAGCTCATAATCGTCTGTAAATGTGTATGTGAGTATGTGTGTATGTGTGTGTATGTGTGTGTGTGTGTGTGTGTGTGTGTGTGTGTGTGTGTGTGTGTGTGTGTGTGTGTGTGTGTGTGTGTGTGTGCGCGCGCGTGCGTGTTACTCACCTATATTTGGTTGCAGGGGTCGAGTCTTACTGCCTGGACCCCGCCTCTTCGCTACTAGGTTTACTCTCTCATGACATCGATAACCCTATCGTACCTCATCGTAAAGCTATGTATGGAACATAGCTCTATTAATTTATTTTCCAAGTGGTTTCACTACTTAACATCTCTAATACTGAGAAAACATGCTTTATAATGTCCCTGTGACCCATCTGAATATTCAACTTCCAGCTGTACCCCTCGTGTTTCTGTTTCCAATCTTTCAAAGAATGTGATGCATTAATCATCTCAATTCCTCTCACTATTTTGTACGTTGTTTTCATATCCCTAATCCTTCTGTCCTTTAGTGACATCAGGCTGAGTTCCATTACTCTCTCCTTATAGGACATACTCCTTAGCTCCGGAACTAGTCTCGTTGCAAACCTCAGCTCTTTCTCCAATTTCGTCATATGCTTGACCAGGTGTAGTGTCCATACTAGTGCTGAATACTCCAATCTGGGCCTGACGTACACAGCATAAAGTGTCCTGAGTGACTTTAATTAGACGTCTAGAAACTACTTATACATTAGCCAAATGGACATTTGCTGAAGCAGTTATTTGGTTGATGTATGCCTCAGGAGATATGCTCAGCACAAGGTCCTCAATCACCCCTTTAACCTTTACTCCATCTACTGTCTTCTTTGCTCTTCCTAAAACTTTGTAACTTTGCACCTGCTGGGGATAAACTCAAGTACCAACTTCTCAGAATAGTCCTGCAGCCTATCCAGGTGCATTTGTAGCTATTCCTTGTCCACGTCTGCTTGTTTTCTCATTAGTTTCACATCAACTGTAAATAGGGAGACCTCTGACTCTAAACCTTCCTTTATTTCATTCACGTATTCAAGAAATAGGACTTGCTCTAGTACTAATCCTAGTCAAACCCCACTCGTCACATACACCCATTCCGACACCTCTTCACGGACCATCACTCGTTGGTTCCTTCCTGTCAGACTTGCCTTATTTCACTGTAGTGCTGTCCCTGTTATTCTTGCTTACTCCTCTAACTTCTGTACCAGTCTCTTGTGCGGTACTGTGTCAAAAGCCTTCCTTCACTGTTTTCCTTTCCAGTTCTCTTTTACACTGAACCTCATTCAGGAATTGCCTCTTGGTCTGTACTGTTTCCTCTTTTGACGTTTGGCTTTTTAAATCATCCTTATGTGTCCGTCGTCTCCACTGTTACTCCAACAATATTCAAATCTCAGGACCATGTGACTGCTAGCACCGATGGACCTTTTAACTGTAATATCACTTATGTCAGTACCACTCAGGGAGAATGCAAGATTCATCATTGCTAGATCATCCTCTCCTCTCTTTCTGATTGTTTCCCTGACAGGTTAGTCCATTTTGGTCCATTGCCATCTCCAGCATCTTAGCCTTCAACGTTTCTGGTTCCATGTAAGGCTGTAGATTCTCCTAAGAACATAAGAAAGAAGGAACAGTGTAGCAGGCCAACTGGCCCATGCTAGGCAGGTTCAATTCCCCCACCAGCCCAAGCCAATGCCCGCCCTAGTCAGGTCAGGTCACATTCACTTAGGGAACGAGAACGGCATTTGACCTAGTAGCACAAGCTAGTCAGGTCCAACTCACACCCACCCACACCCACTCATGTATTTATCTAAACCTATTTTTAAAACTACGCAACGTTTTAGCTTCTATGACGGTACTTGGAAGTTTGTTCCGCTCATCCACAACTCTATTACCAACCCAGTGCTTTCCTATATCGGAAATATAAACACTTAAGCAGAATAATGTGATCCTTTACTGACAACGTTTCGCCGATGCAGTGGGCTTTATCAAGTATAAGGTACGTGAGTATTTATAGGATGGAGTCAGGTGGAGAATGCTGCATGTGTCAATCTTCCGAATAGGGTGATGGAGTCTAGAACCGTGAGTGTTCTCTGTGAGTGTTATAATGTCTAGGGATGCCTCCACTAATCTCTCGTGCCACTCATTACGTTTATGTATTATTCCGGTTGCACTGGTGTACCATACTTTTAGCGTTCTTTCCATTACTGTGTGCCAGTTCGTGGGTTCCTGAATTCCTGATCCTTGCACATGGGTCAAAAGGAGTGGAAGGGCTTGGTGTTGATTGAGGGTACGGGTAGGGGTGGAAATTGTACCCTAGAATGGAGCATGATCCTGGATGTAGAAGGGAATGAATGAGGAGATTGGGATGGAGGGAGACATGGGGTCTGGGGTTGTAGTGACGGGCAGGTGTGAGGAAGGTACTTGTTCTGGAGAGAGTGGAAACTGTAGGAGAGGGAAGGGGGGGATAGAGCTTGTTTGGTTGTTGTGCTTGGGTCGGAGAGGAGGCTAAAGCTTAAGGAGGGGGGGGGAAAGTGTGTGTGTTTGTGTGTATGTCTGAGACAGGAGGGAGAGCAAAGAGAGAGAGAGAGAGAGAGAGAGAGAGAGAGAGAGAGAGAGAGAGAGAGAGAGAGAGAGAGAGAGACAGACAGACAGACAGACAGACAGACAGACACACACACACACACACACACACACACACACACACACACACACACACACACACACACACACACACACACAAAGGCAGACAGACAGACAAACCGTCCGATAGATTAACAGCCAGACACATACAGAGACAAAGAAATACACAGAGACTTACAGACAGAGGCAGACAGACAGACAGACATGACCTCACCACGAGCATTGCATCACCACTTGTCCCGACTATCTTTGTGTGAGCCTAATCCCTTCCTCACCTTGACCTCACGGTCCTTTCCCCTCACCCTTCCCCAAACTTTATAAGCAACAAGTCTTGTGTATTTCCTTCAAAACTGATAAAGTCTTGTGAGTGTACTTCCAGCATAAAATTTTCTTTATACTTCATGTCAACGCCTTTCTCTACTTGTTTGATGCTGTGATGAAGAAATGCTCTAGATGCTGAGATACTAATAGTATATAATATATACATATATATATATATATATATATATATATATATATATATATATATATATATATATATATATATATATATATATATATATATATATATATATATATATATATATATATATATATATATATATATATATATATATATATATATATATATATATTATTGTAACCACGGAGGAGTTGTATTGATCAATAACAACACTGCGCTAGCCAAGGATTCGAACCCATGTTGTACTGGTCTGCCTCGTGGTAAGCGAGAACCACATGACGCTTTAAACCACCGTCCGTGGTTACAATAATATATAAATGCTGCTCGTGAGGCTAGTATACCAAACAGGGATGAGAATGAAATTAACTTAGAAGCTCCCACACCTCCGTATGCCCTCGGATGGCGGCCCAACAGCTAGCTCTGCTGGCTGCGCCATTCTTGTAGGGTTGGGTGGTTCTGTGGTTTAAAGCGTCATGTGGTTCTCGCATACCATGAGGCAGGCAAGTACAACATGGGTTCGAATCTTTGGCTAGCGCAGTGTTGTCATTGATATATATATATATATATATATATATATATATATATATATATATATATATATATATATATACATGCAAACACTGATCTCTGGCTGAAGGAGACTCGAATCTACGAATCTTGGAATAAGGTACGCAGTGCTATACCAAACTCACCACACTGGACCAATACCTTGGAGTCCAGCTTGCGCTAGACTTTGATCCAAGGCAGCCAGCTTTCAGGGAGAAGGCTTACAGCTTTTCATCTCATCCCCTGCATGCATCAGCCTTACTAGAGATTTTAACAATGCAAGGAATTCGCGAGAGCAGGCGAAATATACACAAACACTGATCTCTGGCTGAAGGAGACTCGAACCTACGAACCTTGGAACAAGGTACGCAGTGTTATATCAAACTCACCACACTGGACCAATATCTTGGAGTCCAGCTTGCGCTAGACTTTGATCCAAGGCAGCCAGCTTTCAGGGAGAAGGCTTACAGCTTTTCATCTCATCCCGTGCATGCATCAGCCTTACTAGAGTTTTTAACAATGCCAGAGATCAGTGTTTGTGTATATTTCGCCTGCTCTTGCGAATTCCTTGCATTGTTAAAATCTCTAGTAAGACTGATGCCTGCAGGGGATGAGATGAAAAGCTGTAAGCCTTCTCCCTAAAAGCTGGCTGCCTTGGATCAAAGTCTAGCGCAAGCTGGACTCCAAGGTATTGGTCCAGTGTGGTGAGTTTGGTATAGCACTGTGTACCTTGCTCTACGGTTCGTAGGTTCGAGTCTCCTTCAGCCAGAGATCAGTGTTTGTGTATATTTCGCCTGCTCTCGCGAATTCCTTGCATATATATATATATATATATATATATATATATATATATATATATATATATATATATATATATATATATATATATGTCGTGCCGAATATGTAAAACTGGTCAATTAGCAAGAACTCATTTAAAATTAAGTCCTTTCCAAAATTTTCTCTTATACGTTTAAAGATATATTTTTTTCATTAATGTTGATGTAAAAATTTATAATTTTACACCAAAAGGAACTTAGAAAACTTACATAACCTTATTATAACAAGCTCAATTTATTTTAGCCTAACCCAACTAAATATATTTTAGATCTGTTTACAATAATTTAATACTAAACAAACACAGTGAAATATATTTTTTTTCGTTAGGTTCAGAATGATTTTGGCAAAATTATTGCATACACAAATTTTCACTTGTCCTATATGGCAAGATGAGCGTTGCTATTTAAGCCAAGATCGCAAGTTCTGCCTATTCGGCACGACATATATATATATATATATATATATATATATATATATATATATATATATATATATATATATATATGTCGTGCCGAATAGGCAGAACTTGCGATCTTGGCTTAAATAGCAACGCTTATCTTGCATATAGGACAATCGAAAATTAGTGTATGCAATAATTTCGCCAAAATCATTCTGAACCTAACGAAAAAAATATATTTCATTGTGTTTGTTTAGTATTAAATTACTGTAAAAGTATTTAAAATATATTTAGTTGGGTTAGGCTAAAATAAATGGCACTTGTTATAATAAGGTTAGGTAAGTTTTCTAAGATTCTTTTAGTGCAAAATTAAAAATTTTTACATTAACATTAATGAAAAAAATATATCTTTAAACGTATAAGAGAAATTTTTAGAAAGATATATTTTTTTCATTAATGTTAATGTAAAAATTTTTAATTTTGCACTAAAAGAATCTTAGAAAACTTACCTAACCTTATTATAACAAGTGCAATTTATTTTAGCCTAACCCAACTAAATACATTTTAAATACTTTTACAGTAATTTAATACTAAACAAACACAATGAAATATATTTTTTTCGTTAGGTTCAGAACGATTTTGGCGAAATTATTGCATACACTAATTTTCGATTGTCCTATATGCAAGATAAGCGTTGCTATTTAAGCCAAGATCGCAAGTTCTGCCTATTCGGCACGACATATATATATATATATATATATATATATATATATATATATATATATATATATATATATATATATATCTCAGTAGTAGTAACCAGTTACCAGTAACCAGTGTACCAGTAAATGACTCACTACCAACCGTCTCTGCCTGAGTCACTGTCTGTATTCATATTGTGCTGACCACAGCAGTATTCAAAGACCCCCTCACATATGGGTACTGTGGGCGGTCAGTCATACGAGAGTGAGCAAGGAGGCAAGGTTACGGCTGTTTGGACGCTCCCCACATTATCCGTAATTATACGTACTTCCAGCCTACGTGAGCATTACTTTACCCTATCCACGTGTTCGAATCCCACATGATATATATATATATATATATATATATAGATATATGTGTGTGTGTGTGTGTGTGTGTGTGTGTGTGTGTGTGTGTGTGTGTGTGTGTGTAATCACCTAATTGTGGTTGCAGGGGTCGAGACTCAGCCCCTGGACCCGCCTCTTCACCGAGTGTGTGTGTAAATAGGGTCCATCTCTGGTGAAAATTGTGGGACCCATAGCCTCGGGGAAGTGGATAAAAAGGCTTCAAGGAAAAAATTGGATGTCTTCCTGAAGCCATTTGAATATTCCACTTCCTCTACTATCCCATCTCTTCATTCTTTTTTATCAATAGGTATTTTTTATTATATAATATGGTACAAAAGATTTAAGAGATATATTGTTGATAAATAGATGGCGTATACAGTACATGAGATATATGTCTATTACATATTGTTACGTGCTTGTTACTGATTATAATGCGAAAATCTCGTCCAGCTCCTCAGAGCTGGGGCGCGTGCCCAAGATGCAGAAGGCATTACCCCTCTGAACAGCAGTGCTGAGTCGCTGATTCAGAAAACTAGCTGCCCTGGAATACCTAGTTACCCTGAAGAGTCTTTTGCCTATCTCCTTAAGGAACTTAGATGCACTCTTTCCCCATGATCCAAGGTCTCTGAGCCTATTGGAACAAACATATAATGATGGGCAAGTTCTCCATATTTTCTAGACATTTGGGACTGCCTGAAGCTGCCAGCTGCCTCTCATTCCTCCCTAGTGTAGTGTAGTCCCCAGGTAGTGAAGTCCCACATCAGCTTCTTGCCTTCCGTCCAGCCTTGAAGGGTGATACCATCTGGACGCTTTTGGTTGCCATCAGATCTCCATAGTTGGGGTGGCTCTCTTATTGCTGGGCATAAAGCTGTTATGAGGCTGCTCTTGATGATGTTATAAACCTCTTCATGTCCTGTAGTCTTTCCCTCGGGTTTATGGCACACCAGACCATGGTACCCGAATCGGTCTGCTGCTTCACTGTCACAAATATACATGTGTTCTGCGAGAATAGAGGCGGCAAATTGAAGAGAACACCAATGCGGATGGTCTGTGGGTCGACGCATGTGCCAAGGACGGAACTGGGAAAGCCAACAAAAAGTCTTCTGTATGAGGTGCTCTTACAGCCAGGAAGTGGGCTTTATCCTTCCCAGACACACTCTGAAGCATTGTTGAGGCTATGTTTTCCACTACTGGGCCATCCCGATGTGACTGTAGTTGTTGGGGGGAGCAGGACTAGTTTCAGAGCCCGTTAGATTATCCCAGATCATGGCTCCATCAACGAACTTTAGGTCATGGACTCCAATCTTGTCCCTAAGATGTTCAGGGAGAATCGGTACTACAAGTACACTGGATGCAACGCATGAGGACAAGAAAGCAGGTAGCGCAGTCTGTGATGACTTGTGGACACCAGTGCCTCCTAGTCTGACTGGAAGTGTAGCTTGGTCCCACTGCCCATCTTCCAGAGTAAGTTTAAGTACTTTCGTTATCTGCCTCAGGATACTGTGATACTCGTGCGGTATAGGGTTATCATATGAAGGTGCACATCTTAGGAAATATGTTAACCTGGGAAGACTCAAGCACTTTGTGAGAAGGTACAAGGCATCATGGGTGTCAAGATTGCCTATTCGTTGTTCAATTCTCCTCAATTCTTCCAGTTTCTTCCTGAGAATTGTGCCAATGGCATCGCTTCCCCAAGGTGTTCCAAGCAAGACTATTTGTGGTGGCAATGACTGATTCTCCTGGTAGTTTTGATTTCACTGCATTTATCACTTGTTGATTGAGTGAGATGATTTCACATTTGGATGGATTCAGGATGAGACCCATTTCCTGTCCCCGTATCACCACCGTGTAAGATCATCTAGAAGGGGCTCCTTTGTACCTACTAGTGTGCTATCATCTAGGAACCAAATGTTTTGCTCACAAGTCAATCTGACTGTGATTTCCTTATCCGCTATACAGTAGAGAAATGGTGTGAGAGAATCCCCTTGCTGGACCCCCTCTGATGATGTGATTTCATGCTCTCCAAACAATCAATGGTGGACACAGCTAACCGAAAAGTTACCTTCGCTAACCGCTAATCCGCTAACTAAAAAATTAGCTCCGATAACGCTAAACCGCTAAACAGCCGAGAAAATTAGCAGAAGCTAACACTGAAAGCTAACCGCTCACTTTTTCACATGAATTCAGATTCGGTTGTTTTTTGGTCTTTTACTTTTACTTTTAAGACATTTAAAACATTCCCTGATATAGAATGCCAAGGTCAAATGATGATCATGTACCGCTAGTGCGAAAATAGCGATTGTTCAATTTTGTGATGTAACGCGAGCGACCGACAAGGACACACTTGTCACTGTCCTGAAGCCCCATAGCAAACAGTACTCATCTTTAATATTCAGTGTAAGTACCAGTGTTGTAAAGTAACGAAGTAAAACTGCTTGAGTACTGTACTTATGCAACTTTTTTCGGTGTTTACTTTTTAAAAAGTACTGTAATTGCTCACTTCTTTTACTTTTATTTATGTACTGAAGTCTGTTATTACTTTACTTCACTACAATCTGATAACGATACATTACTCGCTACATCATCAGTAATTTTTGTAAGTAAACACCGAGAAAAGTTACTCAAATACAGCACTCAGGTAGTTTTACTTTCTTACTTTACAACACTGGGAAAGGTACTGTACTTCTAAACGGCCATATCTTACATTACCCACGAAAATTAAGAAAATATAAAAAAGCTATTGGAGCAGTATAATAAGCTCTTATAACTCATAAATAAGATACTCCTCCAGCTGTTTATGACTGACCAAAATCTTCTTGCCCAGGGTGCAGTGGGATATCGATGTCTTGCTGGGGTTCAGCGTCTTAATCAGACTGACAAAGATGGGGAATTTCACTACCTGCAGCGGCAGTATGTTGCAGATGAATAGATCCACAATCTTCGTGTCCACCATAGACTGACGGATGTTAGTGCCAGCAGCAACAAATGTATATCTTCATTTCCTTGGCAAATTAAATAGCTTAGCCCATTCTATAAACCTTACTGTTGAGTTTGAAGAAAATAACTCATTGCCTTTTCTAGATGTTTTAATTATTAAGGGTAATAATGAATTCAAATTTAAAATTTACAGAAAACCTACAAATAACTGTTCCTATGTCCACTATTATTCTTTGCATCAAAATAGAGTTAAACTGTCTGTTTTCTCATCAATGTTTTTGAGAGCTTTACGAATTTGTAGTCCAGAGTTCATAGATGAGGAAATATCCAAAATTTATGAAATAGGTAATGATTTGAAATACCCAAGAAACGTAATTGATAAATCTTTTAAAGTTGCTAGAAATACTTTTTACAATCCAAAAAGGGACAATCAGCCTTATTCAACTAAAAATATGTTGGTTCTCCCTTACCATGAAAACTTGGTTGATATGCCTTCTCTTCTAAAGACTTTTAATATTAAAGTAGTATTCAAAAATCTTGATACAGTAAAAAAAACTTTTGATAAAGAATTCCCCCCAAAATGCTGATGGATGTGTCTGTAAGATTCCGTGTAAAATTTGCGATAAAGTTTATTACGGTCAAACTGGTAAAAATCTCGAAGATTAAAACAACATAAATATAGCATTAGAACTGGACAAGATTCCAATGCTCTATTTATTCATGTGAGAGATTTTAACCATCCAATTGATTTTCAAAAAGTTGAGAAAGTTGTATCAAGCAAGTCCATGGTCGACAGGAATATAATTGAATCTTGTTTCATAAAAAGCAGTTTTGACAATAATATGAATATTTCCTTTGGTTTATATAAATTAGATCCATTTATAATTAATAGAATTTGGGAAGAATTTAATAATACACTGGACAAATAATAATTTTTAAAATTCTTATTTCTTGGGTAGAATAGTTTGTTGGTGGGTTGTGTGAAGGACCTGTCTAGTTGGGCCGGAGGGCCTGCTGTAGTGTGCCCTTTCTTACGAATCGCGCGTCAGATGCTTCTTTGTTGTGGGATCTGATAGTGAGGTGTGGGCTAGACCCTTAATATACCTTCCTTATATATATATATATATATATATATATATATGTGTGTGTGTGTGTGTGTGTGTGTGTGTGTGTGTGTGTGTTAGTTACCATTTTGTCCTAGGCATATGTCGATTAGACACTAGGCCTGTTGTATATGAGTACGTGTGTGTGTGTGTGCGTGTGTGTGTGTGTGTGCGTGTGTGTGTGTGTGTGTGTTAGTTACCATTTTGTCCTAGGCACATGTCGATTAGACACTAGGCCTGTTGTATATGAGTACGTGTGTGTGTGTGTGCGTGTGCGTGTGTGTGTGTGTGTGTGTGTGTGTGTGTGTGTGTGAGAGAGAGAGAGAGAGAGAGAGAGAGAGAGAGAGAGAGAGAGAGAGAGAGAGAGAGAGAGAGAGAGAGAGAGAGAGAGAGGTGTGTGTGTGTGGAAACAATCGCAGACAGGTGATTTTAACTATGCAAGACAAGCCACGGGGGAGGAAATCTTTTGCTCAAGTACTTTCGCACTTTGCTGTGCGTCATCAGGAACTATGCAATGTTTCAAGGCAGCAACAGAAGGAGGGAAAGTTTTTTTCAGAGTAGCGCAGTGCTGGTGACACCGGCCACAGCCTCTCTCAGAATGTGGGCAACGGACAGTGGCAACCCCACACCATCACTATCCCCCTACTCCCAATATGGGGTAGAAGGGTTTCTGGGATGTCCAGTATTATGAAATTAGAAGATGTAATAGCCAGCCCCGAGCTCTTTCTAGCCGCTTAAAACAGATCATGTATCTTGGGAAAATACTTTCTTCATTGGATACTATACATATGGATTGCTATTATCTGTGTAACCTTTTTAATTAATAAAAGGAATAGAATGTGCTCCTTGTCTATTTAAATGTCCTCCTCTGGGGTACTCGAATGTTCCTAGGGGTACTCAGAAATATCTCTCCCTAAATATTGTCTACTATCCTTCTCAGTGTTGGTTAATATGCCTAATATGGGAATGTTCTATACCATTCATATATTTCTCTGAACCAAATTTTTACTTCCAATACCCTTTAACCACTTTCCTATGTTATGCCGTAATCTTGTGTACCTGTCATTGAATGGAACAGTAAGAGCTAAATGCATTGTATACCCATTCACAGTTGACAAAGCATGATGTTTTGGTGTGTAGACACAGGTAGAGCGTCACCAATCCAACATGAGACCACCTGGCATAATGAACAATCCTGTGATTTTGTATAGCATTGTTATTTAAAATTATGTACAATAGACTCTACTAAATAGCTAACGAGCTTGTATTATTATTATAATCAAAAAGAAGCGCTAAGCCAACGAGCTTGTATAACCCATAATTTGAGTTATATACTGTATTCCTTTCATGTTTCAAGAGAGAAGATTCAATTATGTTTCTTTCCATGACAGAGCTGTTTGCTACAATAATCTGGACAGCATCCCACTCCGGTGGGTGATTACAGGAACTAACGTGGTTAAAGATAGCGTTCGAGTCCTGCCTTGTCCTGACTGAGTATTTATGTTGGCCTATTCTGGCTTCCAGAAATTTACCTGTTTGACCAATATATGAGAGAGGACACTGAGTACATGGGACCTTGTAAACCCCACCAACTTTGTTGGAGGGTGTGTTATTAATCAGCCTTTGTTTCACTGTCCCTGTGTTTTTGAAATCATGATTTATATTGATCATTTTTAATGCCTCCCGCAGGCAAGCCTGGTTCTCATTGTATGGTAAAACTAGTACATTTTTCCTGGCCGGTATTTCCTTAGGTTCAGTCCTGTAGAATGTCTTTCATGCTGACATTAGTGCCTTGAGAAAATCCCTAAGACATCTCAGTTTTGTGGCTATGTTGAATATCTTGTTGATTTCGCCCTTTAACTACTCTGGACTGCAGATACGCAAAGTTCTCAAGAACATTGTGAGGAATACACTCCTTTTTACGCTGGTTTAGTGATTGGAATAGTAGTGAATGTATGACGACACATTGGTGGACTTCCTATAAACTGTAAATTTGAATTTTCTGTCAACACAATGGATTAAAACATCTAGGAACGGTAAAGAGTTGTTTATTTCATGTTCTGTAGTGAACGTAATGGAAGGTACTACATCACTGAGTCTGGGTAGGAAATCATCAATGTTGTGATCATTAGGTCACAAGCAAAGAACATCATTTACGTATCTGAACCAACTAGCTTTATCTGGGAAAATGTGTTTAAGAATTCTGGTCTCATAGAATTCCACATACAAGTTGTTGAGCGAAGGGCTAACGGGATTTCCCATTGTCATGCCTTGTTTTGGAGCATAGTATTTCCCATCAAACACGAATTAGCAATCAGTAACACAAAGTTTTATCAATTCAATTATTATTTTCGTGGGGTAGGGCATGGGTAAGTTTTCTAGTTCCTCTTCAAGGTACGAAAGCAAGTCAGGGACAGGAACTTTGGTGAACAGAGCTGTGACATCAAAGCTAATGAGGGACATTTAATTTTTGGAGCCTTTCAGTAAGGTCACTATTATTTTTAATATGTGCGTCTGAGATCTTACCCACCATGGGAGTTAGAATTTTAACCAGCCATTTAGACAGGCTATATTCTGCTGAGCCTATTGACCTTATAATTGGATGGGCTGGGTATCCTGGCTTATGGGTCTTGATTACCCCATATAGATATGGTAGAGTTGCTGACCTAGCCGACATATATTTAATTAATTCAGCATTCCCTTTCAATAATGTTTTAACGCGTTTAATTAAAATGGCTGTTGACTTGGTCAGTGGGATTTTTAATGAGCGTTCATACGTTTCATTATCACTCAATAAATGGTTAATTTTCCCTAAATATTCAGTTTTGTCCAAAATAGCAACTACCTTAGATTTATCACCCCTTGAGAGGTGCAGAGTCTGATCATTATTGAGCTCTTTGTAAGCTTTTGTGAATCTTATTGAGGAGCTGGGGAGCACCGGCTGGAGTAATGTTCCGTATACCATACCTTTGCATATAATAAAGGTATCAGGGGTCAAGTCAACGTGCTTTTCCAGCACGCAAAACATCATTAGTTGAGGGCGCAAAGCTTAATCCTAACCCTAGCGCTGCTTGTTGATCATTGCTTAGTTCCTTGCTAGACAGGCTCATAACAAACTCCGGATTCGCATGTGTGGTCCAACCACTCTGTGATGTGAGATTATTTAACTTCCTAGTATGACTGCGTTCGGTGTTCTATCTGACTCTTCTAAGTTCGCTATAAATATAGTCAAGCAAGTAGTCATGCCAACCTGGAGGAATCTTTTTAAAGAATACCATCTTGCGTTTCCTCAATTCAATGAAAAGCATCTTTTCATGTCTTACTAGGTCAATATTTTTAATGAGCATTAACCTGTGTAGTTGATCGAACGGTGTAGTAGCTAGCCTGACCAACCTGTTTTGCAGTAGGGATTTCGGTAGGACCTGTTCACTTAGGCATTTATTTAGAAATACTAACTTGAGTGCAGCTTTGTGGGCTTTGAAGAGTGAGCGTTTGTAGGAGGCAACAGCAGAAGTTACCTCCTTCAAACGATGTGAGCACATCTGAAGCCCACATCAACTAGATAACTCCTGCAGCATATGGGCGCCTGTCAAACCTGAGAATAGTGTTCCGATTCCTCAGTAAGGAATCGTTCAAGACTCTGTACACCATGTACGTCAGGCCCATACTGGAGTATGCAGCACCAGTTTGGAACCCACACCTGGTCAAGCACGTCAAGAAATTAGAGAAAGTGCAAAGGTTTGCAACAAGGCTAGTTCCAGAGCTAAGGGGAATGCCCTACGAAGAAAGGTTAAGGGAAATCGGCCTGACGACACTGGAGGACAGGAGGGTTAGGGAAGACATGATAATGACATACAAAATACTGCGAGGAATAGGTAAGGTGGACAGAGACAGGATGTTCCAGAGAGGGGACACAGAAATGAAGGATCACGATTGGAAGTTGAAAATTCAGATGAGTCAAAAGGATGTTAGGAAGTATTTCGTCAGTCATAGAGTTGTCAGGAAGTGGAATAGTCTGGCAAGTGATGTAGTGGAAGAATAAAACATACATAATTTTAAAACGAGATATGATAAAGCTTATGGAGCAAGGAGAGAGGACCTAGTAGAGACCAGTTAAGAGGCGGGGGCCAGTAGCTGAGTCTCGACCCCTGCAACCACAATTAGGTGAGTACAATTAGGTGAGTACACAATCACACACAATCATACATTCATATAATCACACGCTCTTATGCACAAAGTTTAAAGCTCGTGGAAACTAGAGTATTCAAAACAGGATAAACAATCGGATCCCAAAAGCCAGGACGAAGATGCAGAAGAACCAAGGAAGATTGGCCTTAGAAGGAATTCTGGGTAGCAGGGCACAAGACAACAATGGTTCAAGAGTGGGGAAAAGAGGGTAAACGAATGTAGCATTACGGTGATGGAGAAGTTGGCTGCAGAGAGGAACAAGTGTGAGTTATCAGCTGAAGCTGTATTGGCTAGGATACAGAGCCTATAGAAACTGAAAGTGATGAAGCAAGATACAAAGCTGAGGGAAAAAAAGAGACATGGTGTTGGGAACAGGAACATCAGTGGCTAGTGAGGAAAATTAAGGAAGGGATTAAGATAAGTCTTTTGCAGAAGTGTTTTCTCAGGCCTCCAGGGCATTCAGGAACTGATAAGAGAAATAACAATGGAGGTTCTTAAATCGGACCCTATGATTCAGAGGGAAAGGAAATGGGAAGAGAAAAGGGAGAGCTCAATAATTATTTGTTGGCTTCAGGAGGATGAAGGGACGACTTGTGATGAAAGATAACAATGAGAGGAAATAAGGGATTTGAAAGTGTCATCAAACTAACACGACAGAATGACGAATTTTCGATGACTTAGGGAGCATACGATGAGAAAAAATCTGCCAGTAAAATTGACATTCATTGCAGAAATCGTATGAAACAGAATCATAGAGCAGAAACCATGGTTGAAGGACTCGCGAAAATGCGAGTGGGTGTACCTTGACCATGACAGAACACGAGAAAAACAGTAGCAACTGAAAAAGAGTGTTCAAAGATGCAAGTGAGAGGAAAGAGAGATAAGGCAGACATTAAAAGGCAAGGAAGCCGAGACTCGGGAGGACCAAACACAATCTACAGAACCGCCCACACAATCACCTGAACGCCTACCACCCCACCCTAACCAATCACAATAACCCAAAACAAACCACACTCTGCACCCACAGTCCCCAATACAAACATCACCTTCACAGCAGCCTCTCAATGTATCCACCTCTGTTTCCCACTTCCCCAGTCTGCACCAACCCACCTCTAACCACCACAGTATAGTACTGAGAAAGGAGATGGAGGTATGGTACACCAACGCAGACAGAATATCGAATAAGAGCGAGGAGTGGCACGAAAGAATCATGGAGGCATCCCCAGACATCATGGCATTCAAGGAAAAAAGGCTCATGGGGATGATAATAGATGTGATCTTTCTGACTGGTTGTCAGATCCCGAGGAAAGATAGAGGGAACAGAGAGAGAGGGATTGCACTGTTCATCAAAAACCAGTGGTATTTTGAGGAACAGGGAGGAATGGACAGAAGACAAGTAGGAACACTTCTATCCAAAAGTCCCAAGTCTACATGGAGTCTACCTGGAAGGTGTACTAGAGGTTCAATCCCCACGGACCAGTCCTTGACCAGGCCTCCCGGTGGATCAGGACCTGATCAACCAGGTCTTTACTACTGGCCACATATAGTATAATTTACGAACTCCAACCCAGCTGAAAGGGTACTGACTTTAGGTATCTGTCTAGCTCTCTCTTAAAGGCAGCCAAGGGTATATTGGTAATTCCCTTTATGCTTGGTGGGAGGCTGTAGTATATTATCATAGTTTTCTCTTAGCGTACTAATGGCGCCAATACTTCACTGGGGAGTATGTTGCACCATCTACCCAGATTTTTTATTTTGTAGAATGATTTCTGTTTGCAGATTTGGGACTAGTCTCTCTAGGAATTTCCAGGTGTAGATTATGTCTCTCGCCTGCACTCCAGTGAATACAGGTCAAGTGACCCCAAGCATTTAAATTAAGGTGTTTGATGGAACAAATATATGCAGCAAAAGTTCTCTGTGCATTCTCCAGATCTGCGATTTCACCTGCCTTAAATGGAGTTGTTAGTGTACAGTAGTACTCCAGCCTAGAGAAAACAAATGATTTAAAAAGGATCATCATTGGTATGGCATCCCTTGTTTTGAAGGTTCTCATTACCAGTCGTTGAAGGTGAGATCCTCTGACATTAACACTCCTAAGTTCTTCACACTACTTTTTTACTCTATTGTGTGATTCGAGTTTGCAGAATACTCCGCTACAGCTATTATTTCCTCCAGTTTGCATTCAGTGATGCACAAGCTGTCACTGAATAGCAAGAGACCAACACAAAAATACAATGATAGCAACAGGGCAATGGTGGGCACACTAGTTCAGGTGGCCAGAAAGGCCCATATGGGCAAGGAAAAGTTTCTTGTCAAGGGGGATCTGAATCACAATATTAACTGGGAAAACCTGGTTCTACGTGGGGAACCAGAAACGTGAACGGCTAAGGTGTGGGAGGTGGTACTGCAAAACTTCATACACCAATATGTTTAGAACACAACCAGAGAGAAGGGAAATGAACCAGCAAGGCTGCACCTCACATTCACCTGGAGCAGTTCCGAAACTGAGGATATTACATTCGAAAGGCTCGTCGGCGCTAGTGATCATATGGTCTTGATCACAAGGTTCTCTCAAAAGACGGGACTACACATATATGAGCTACTTCCTGTATGAGGTGCAGTGGGGAAGAGAACCAGAAGGAAAAACAGTAATTTAAATGATGGAACACATGGCCACAAAGTACAGGGAGGCAGAAATGTTCGTACCCAAGGGTAACAGAAGCAATGCGAAGACTAGAGTAAGCCCAATGTTTCATTCAGAGGTGTAGAAAGGTTAAAGCGAAGTGTGCTAGAGCATGGGAAAAGCAGAGAAGGCAAAGGATTCAGGAAAATAAGGAACTAATCCAAAGAACCACAGACAAATACGTATGGATAAGGCGAGAGGCCCAGCTGAAATATGAGAATGACATAATAACAAAAGTCAGACATGACCTAAAGTTGTTATACAGCTTCACTACAAGGAAAACAATAGTCAACACCAATGATTAGGTGGAAGGAAGGAAGGAGGGGATCTCATAATAAATGACCAGAAAGTATGTGAAGAGATTTACGGAGGTATTATCAGTGAAGACAGAAAGACTTCCAGGAAACCGAACCAGTAAGGTACACCAGCATCAAGTGCTGGACACATTACACATAACCGAAAAGGAATTGAAGAATCTGCTACTGGTATGTGATGTAGACACCTCGAAGGATTTGCTCACAGATTACATATTACATCTCTCTATGGGTCCAGAGAGAGGGAACAGAGGCACTTTGTGCACTGCTAACAACAATTTTCGACAAATCGATCGCAAAAGAGTAACTACCTGAGGAATGGAAGACAGCAAATATAGTCCCAATTTTTAAGAAAGGAGACAGACAGGCAGCATTAAACTACGGACCAGTGTCACTGGTATGTATAGTATGTAAAGTCATGAAGATTATCTGGAAAAAAGTGGTGGAGCACATGGAAATGAATGAGCTTATACATGACAGTCAGGACTGTTTCAGGAAGAGAAATTCTGTGTCACAAACGTACAAGAGTTCTGCGACAAGGAAACAAAAGTAAAGTAAGACAAGTGACAGGGTGACTGGTGAGTAGACGGCATTTTCTTGGACTGTGAGAAGGCTTTCGACACAGTACCTCACAAGAGATTGGTACAAAAACTAGAGAAACAGTCAGGAAAAAACAGAAAAAGGAATGCAGTGGATCAGGGAATACTTGACAGGAAGGAAACAACGAGTGTTGGTACGTGACGAGGTATCAGAGTGCGCGCATGTGACCATCTAGGGCCTGTGCTGTTTCTTGCATATGAGAATTACATGACGCTAAAAATAGATTCACAGGTGTCCCCTTTTTGCGCGTACGACCTGAAGCTAATGCGGAGAATTCGTGCAAACGAGAATTAAGATTACAAAGGGATGTCGACAAGCTACAAACCTGGCCCAACAAATGGCTCATGGAATTTAACCCAACCCAGCTTGGGGAAGGACAAAGAAGGCCGTAGACGAGGTACAGCCTAGGAAGTCAAAGGCTGTAAAACTCAAGGGAAAAGATCTAGGAGGTGAGCATTATACCAAGCATTTCTGATGAGCACGTAAACCAAATAACCGCTGCAGCATATAGGCGTTTGGCAAATCTAAGAATAGCATTCCGACGTCTGAGGAGTCATTCACGACACTCCACCGTGTACGTTAGGCCCACATGTCAAAAAATTAGAGAAAGTGCAGAGGTTTGCAACAAGACTTATCCCTGAGCTAATTGGTAGGTCCTTTGAGAAGACGTTAAAGGAACTCACCCTAGCAACACTGGAGGACAGAAGGAATAGGATAAACAAGATAACGACGTATAAAAAACTGAGAGGAATTAACAAGGTGGGCAAGACCAGAATGTTTCAGAGATGGGGCATAGGAACAAGGGGACACAATTGGAAGTTAAAAACTCAGATGAGTTATAAGGATGTTAGGAAGTACTTCTTCAGCCTTAGAGTTGTCAAGAAGTGAAATAATCTGGAGAGCGCAGTCGTATAGACAGGATCAAGAAATACGATAAGGCTCTCGGAGCAGGAATAGAGTGGACCTAGCAGCGACCAGCGAAGAAGCAGGGTGCTGTGACACGACCCCTTCAACCACAAACAGGTGACTACAAATAGGTGAGTACCTACGCACACACACATACACGGTGAAGGGGCGGGGCCAGGAGCTATGACTCTACCCCTACAACCACAGTTAGGCTAGTTCAATTATATGAATACACGCACACCCAGACACACACACACACACACACACACACACACACACACACACACACACACACACACACACACACACACACACACACACACACACACACACACACACACTGATAACATTGAAGGACAGGAGTTCTAGGGAAGATGTGATAATGACGTGCAAAATACTAAGAGGAACTGACAAAGTGAACAGGGGCAGAAGGTTTAAGAGATCGGACATAGGGACAAGAAGATGAAACTGGAAGTTGAACTCAGACGAGTCATAGAGATGTTAAGAAGTATTGTTTCAACCTCATAGTTGTTAGGAAGTGGAACAATCTAGAGAGAGAAGTAGTAGTTGCAGGATTCATGCCTAGCTTTAAAAAGAGGTATGAAAAAGCTCTAGGAGCAGGAACTATTCACAGTAGCGAATAGCAAACAAGCGGGGACAGGAGCTGTGATTCGACCCCTGCAACCACATTTAGGTGAGTAAGTACATAAACACACACACACACACACACACACACACACACACATTACGTTCTTATACCTCATCACATTCTTTAACTCTGTCAAATATTTCTTACAGGAGCTCTCATTCTCTAATTCATTCAATTTTCCTTAACTTTTGTTCGCTGACTCCATTTTCTCCTTTTATTCCTGTTATCAGAACATAACCATCAAACATAACAATTGCTCTTCTGAAACCAAGTATTCTGAAAAGCTCACTTCAACACTGTATTCTCTTTTTTACAAAATGTTGTGAATTGCTCTCGGTATGTACTTCGTCATTCCTCGTGTACATACTTATACTTTTGTTACATGCAGCTAATTCGTATATTTCTTTCTTAGTAATATAGGAACCCTGGATTTCGTACTTAATCTGTTCCAGAAGGTCGGTCTAAATCCGAAACGTACGAAAGCCGAAGTAATATTTCCCATAAGAAATAATGTAAATACAATTGATAAGTTCCAGACACCCAAAAATATTAACAAAAAATACATTTTTTAAAGAATAACTATAGTTTTACATACAATGAGAAATAAATATAAATGACTAATTTTAATGATAAATGAACATTACATACCTTGAATTACTGAAGAAGGCACCTTCACCCCTCTCTCTTCCTCCTCTGAAGCAATTCTATCGTGATTCTCACGTTTACCAAAGGGCTGACACTAGGAACTTTCTTTGGGCCCATGGTGGCTTATTTCACAGTCACAAAAAATAAACAAGCACAAAAATTGCAAAATATATTGGATGAATGATCACTCAACCAGTGACAAAGCCAGACTGAGACACATACACATGAGAGTTGCGGGTTCCTGGGCTGGCGGACGCGTCCGATACCGGATACGTATGATTTCCGGATGGAGGAATGAAATCTGGACCAAATTTTCGCCCAAAAAAGTGGTCTAAATCCGATACGTATGATACTCGGTGCATATGAAATCCGGAATTCTGCTGTATATATATTATACATACTTCTCAGCAGTGTCTTTCCATTTAATTTTAAATGTATTTCAGTTGCTGTTCAAACCGAGGATGGGCTTCCAGCATTTCATATTCCTAGTCCTGTGTGGCTCAATGCACGTGACTTGAATAGTGATGAGTGTAGAAAAAGTTGATACTGCGATTAAATAATAATTAGATTTGAAGGGAAACAGAAGGGACATTCATGAGTAATCACAGGGAAACTAATTTCCAAATCACTTCATAGAAATTGAAAATTAGGACATTTGCAATTTCTATGCACAAGCATGTTAAGGTTGAAGCCGCTCAGAAGTTGCAATTTCATGACTCACGAAATCGTAATGACACGATTGCAAACAAACAATACCACGGGCGGGAATAGAACCCGCGATCAGAGAGTCTCAAAACTCCAGACCGTCGCGTTAGCCACTGAACCAGCTAGCCACAATAAGATTCGTCCAACTAGGTATATTTCTACACCATAGGAAGGTTAGCATAGGCACCACTGTGACCACAAATGCAAGTTTTTACAGACGAATCTCCAGCTAGCGTGGCCTTGACGAACTCTAGCTCAAGTCCCCTCAAAGCCGTCAACATGCATTTGTGGTCACAGTGGTGCCTATGCTAACCTTCCTATGTTGTAGAAATATACCTAGTTGGACGAATCTTATTGTGGCTAGCTGGTCCAGTGGCTAACGCGACGGTCTGAAGTTTTGAGACTCTCTGATCACGGGTTCTAACCCCGCCCGTGGTATGGTTTGCAGTTTCATGTTACGGTAATGGAAGTCTAGAATCTAATCAAATATGGCTCTAAGAAATCATCACATAAAATGCAGCACTTCTATTTTTCCAATTTCTTCCCAGAAAAGTGAACTAGGATCGACACAAGCTAAAATCAATCCAAATTTTCCTCAAAGAATGACCAGCTTTTAAGAAAGTAAGAAGTTTTTATTTAAACTCAGTGTACATTACATACAAAAGTTTAAGAATTGTCTTGACGTCACACATGTTATAGACTAATAAAAGAATAACCACAAAGCCAAACAATGTGACTTATTTCTGATCAGAAAAGATATTCTCGAATTATTTCACAGAAATCAATTTGAATAATACAACTAGCACATGATAACTTGCACGACTCATCACCAAAGGATTGGTTCCCCTTGAGGAAAATACCTCAGCACTGAAAGTTTAAAGTTTACGAGAAGATGAATTTTCCAGGTATTACGTAGAATCCAACAAAATTTGTATCTTCACAGCCTTAATTAATCCATGAAACGTTGCATCCATTACATAGCATACATCAGGTGTTGAACACTGATGCTATTCAGAACTATTATATTTAATTCAGAAGAAAGCGCTCAACCCGTAAGAGTGATATAGCGCCTGTGGAATGAGAGACATTCAAATTCGATTCCAGCAAGAAGAAGGCGAGTCCAGTTCCTTGGATCAAGAGTCCCTCACTAGCATCAAGAAGAAAAATATATAATTAGTTAAAAAATGGCAAAGTGGCAACCACACACTTAATGAAGCTAAAAGGGGAAAATGGCTGATCATAAAAGCCTTCCTAAGAAAGCACAAGGAAAATAGAAGATGAGAATGGCCTATGTGGCACTGTGTATAGGGAATCCACTCATATAAATAGTCCCATGAATCTTGCCCAAGTTACGTTTCACAACAAGCGTTAAAACTTTGAGTCAGATCGAATAAGACATTCTCGAGTAATACACGAAAATATGTGATTAAGCAAACAGAAATGCTGAAAATGTTCAATAAAACAGGAAATTCTTCAGTCATTAGATTTTAAAGCGCGTAATTCATGGTAGGTTTTTTCAATTTGCTTTCATATTTACATTTTATTTAAAATTCTGCGCATTCCTATAAGAAAAAATATGTTTTGTTTTGTTTTTTGAAAAGCAGTTTGATTAAAATGGCAAAAAAATGGCGAATTGGCACCTACGCACCTCTAAATTGATGCAAAATAGGATTTGAAGGTAATCAGAAGAAGCATTCACCAGTTACAACATGGGAGACAATTTACCTAATAAAACTGGCAAGTTGACATTACATACTTCAGAAAGAGTGACAAGGTGCGTTCTAATAAAACTCACCAATGATAAAAGTATAAAGCCGATCAGGAAAGACATTCTCGAATAATTGATCTGATTTCAGTGATTTTAGGTTTTGTAGCTATTTCAGAAAAAAAATTGGCTCTGATTTGGAGTAAATTTATGGGTTATCATCTTAATTACGAAATTTATTGTCAATAATATTTTGAAGGTAATCATAAGAAGTACTCATGAGTTATGTCACTATTTATTCAATAATTTCAGCAAATTGGGACTTACAGCTCCCACCGATTGTGTGGGTCTTGTGTTCAGGAAACCAAATCGTTGGTTATAAGTTGAAGTCTACTAGATGAGTCATTTTCCAGTTATAACACGGATTCCAATGTCAACAAATTAGGACTGAAGAAGCCACTCGTGGCGGAACGTTTCCTTTAATAAATCTAAAACTGTACATAAGTGTCTTTTTCCACATCAACAAATTTACCTGCACGAAAACGATGCTTAATAGGCACTAACCTGGCCTTAAGATGCATGTCTCAGCTATTAAATACTGAGGCCGTTAAGAAGAGGTAAACTGAAAAATATTTATGATGATTCAAAAGAAATAAAAAAATCATTATTTTTTTCACATAAATTCGTCAAATCTGCAAATATCTATTTGAATTTTGCTCTCCACCGGAGTCATATTTTTTGATACCTTTTGTGAAACGTTGGAAATTCCGCCACACAAGATTTTGATAGTCATCTGAGCCATTCCAGGATGCTGAGAACAGGATTTTAGGGCACAAGTGCATGCCAATTGCTCCTAGAATTTGGTCCATGTTATTTTATACTAGTGTTGAAAATTTGAAGTCGTTGGAAAAGGCGTTCTCTAGTTATTAACAAAATAAAATCGAAAAACAGGGGGATAGAAAAAGAAATTACGGCAACCTTCTAAGGGTTCCCCGTCATGGATACCTAATTATGGTCTCCCAAAACAAATATTCTCATCTCATATTTCCTTTAGTTTCTCTTAAAACCTGCCAATTATAATTATGGGGAAACACTAAACTAGTTAGGATCATACATCATCTGGGAAATGGGAGGATTGAATTTGAAAAGAACCTGCGTAGCATGGATCAATAAACCTGACAGTGGGCCCCTTCTCCTGTGACGCTGTCTCCAGCTGTCGCAACTTACTTCTTGTCCAGTATATATAGCTAAATCAATGTGTCATTACTTCACGGTATTTAAAGCTATGGATCAAAACAACTGGTGTCAAGGCTGAGAGAGCACATCGATCTTTTCTTCAACTGTATCCAGTGTTTCAGTCACCTTTGTATTCGACTGAAGAAGTCTGCTGCACTGGTTAAACTTTTCGGAAATAAAAATACCAAAGTGTTGCAGATGTGTGTTATTCATCTACTTGTTGTTATTGTATACCATTAATATAATAATACTTGTCTGACACAGCAATACCACGATTGCAACAAAGGACAAATCAAACTACATTATTGCTATTAATCTTATTGGTATATTCTTTTGTATGATGATTGAATTTAAGAAAAACCTGTCTAGTATGGGCCTCCCGTGACGTTATCTCCAGACGCCGCACTTCACTTCACGTTCAGTACATGAAGCCTCTTCATTGTGTCTCTACTTCAAAGATTTCACTGCTATAAAACTAATCATCTTGTATCAATTACTGAACAACTAAAAATTACTTAAATACGTCCATCAAAGCTGAGGAACTAATACCTTAGTCTTTTCTATATTTGTTTTCAGTACTTCACTCACCTCCGTAACTGACTGAAGAAACATTCTGCGCAAGCGAAACATATGAAAATAATCCACATGAGTTTTATTCATCAAATATAACGTAACTTGGTTTAACAAGACACGTGAGCAAACAACATGACATATTCATCGGAAAATGTGTTCTAATAAATATGTCTCAGTGTTTTCACACGTGTCTTTTTAAATCAGTTTGTTGGTATCAATTACCAAGGTTGATACCACAACGTAACATAACTAATCGTACCCTAACGTAACTTAACCCTGTCAAACTTAACCAGTCCGAGAATAATAACTATTCATTTTCCGTAGTATGATAGATCAGTCAACAATGAAGGACCGGATGTTCGCTCGGTGGACCTCACACTCTACGTGGAGAAAAAGTTGCCCCCAGATATTTCACTCCCGTAACATTGTACACATTACATTTATGATGAATATTTTCAGCCTAGCTTTGTTCTTATTGTTAGCTTGTAAGGTCTTTGTTGTGAGGCAGCGTACATCAAGATCACTTGCACTAGGTCAAACGCTGAGGCTCTGACTTTGTTCATATAGACTGTAGTAACTCGTTTGCCAGCAAGGCTGCTGTAACTGTTCCTAGTAGGCAAGGTAATTGTAACCTAGTGGACAACGCTGAAATAACTGTATTGATGTAGACAGTGTTGTAACAACTGTGACCTTCTAGATATAGCTGAAATATATTTAACCTTGTAGACCAGGCTCGTCTGGTGCTCGCCTGGTCAACCAGACTGTTGCTGGTACAGGCCCGCTGCCCCACATATCCATCACAGCCTGGTTGACCTGGCACCTGGTGTAGACAAGTATCTTCACCACGTGCCAGATCAACCAGGCTGTGATGGATATGTGGGGCAGCGGGCCTCCAGCAGCAACAGCCTGGTTGACCGGGCGAGCACCAGACGAGCCTGGCCCATGGCCGGGCTCAGAGAGTAGATATACTCTCGAAATTCTTCAAAGGTAAAGGTAAGTTAGGCTATAATAACTATAACTGTGTAGATAAGGTTTTAATAACTGTACCCTTGTAGACAAGGTTTTAATAGCTATAACTTGTAGACATATCTGTAATAATATAACCTTGTACACAAGGCTTTTAAAACGGCAACCTTGTGTATAAGGTTGCAATAACTATAACGGCAATAACTGTAACCCTGTGGACAAGACTGTAATAGGTGTGTGTAGCCTTGTATACAAGGCTGCAGTAACCGACACAGAAAATGTAGTAGCTATCTTGTATATGAGATTGCGGCAACTGTTCCATGTAGATGAGGATGCAGTAATCCACTTGTAAATAAAGCTACTTTAACTGTGACCTTGCAGATGAAACTTCAGTAACTGTAATCTTGTAAACAAAGCTGTGCTACCTGTGGCCTTGCAAACAAAGGTGTTGTAACTGTGTGGTGAGACGGACCCACCAGGGAGCCAAGGGCCAGGGGTCAGGGTGACTGGAAATTGAAGAGAAACGGCTCTTAGATGCTAGCAAGAAGTGCTGGAAGTCCTAAAGTGATGTGCTGAAAGTGCTAAAGAGAAGTGCTGGAGGTGAAGATATGTGTTAAAGGTTCTAAAGAAACGTGTTAAAAGTGCTGAAGAAATGTGTTAAAGATGCTGAAGAAATGTGTTAAAAGTGCTGAAGAAACGTGTTAAAGGTGCTGAAGATGTGTGTTAAAAGACTCAGAAAAGATGTGACAGAAGTGCTGAAGAGATGTTCTTAAGGTGCCAAGGACATGATGGAAATGCTAAAGAGATGCACTAATACATGCAGGCCCTAAAAAGATGTTCAGAGTGCTGAAGAGATGTGCTGAAAGTGCTGAGGAGGGATTTTGTTATTCTGAAGAAATAGGCCGAGGAGATATGCTGAAGGTGCTGAAGTCATGTTTAAAAGGGATATGCTGGAGTCATGCTAAAGGTACTGAAGGGATTTTCTGAAGGGATATTCTGAAGAGATGTTCTTAAGGTGCTGAAGAGAAATTTCTTGAGGAAATGTGCTGGAAAAATGTTGAAAAGAGGCGCTTAAGTTGCTAAAGGTGTGCTTAAAGTGCTGAAGACCAGATTTAAAGGTTCTAAAGAGATATCCTGTTGGCACTGAAGAAATATGCTACAGTTGCTGAAGAGATGAGCTAAAGATGCTCATACACAAATAACCCGCAAGCTACTAGTAAACTAGTACCTAGTCTAAGTTAGAGTAGGAACATAAACGTAAGTAGCATGAGTACAGACGCAGTCATACCTCTGCAAGCAACAACTTGGCAGTATAGGAGCCAGCAGGCCAAAGATTTTGAATCTCAAAATTAGTAACACTTAACACACCGTGGGAACCAGCCACATATAATTAGGTAGATCAAAAAGAACATAATAATTCCAACATTAAAGGATCCTAGGTTGTATAGTGTAAACTCAGTGGCTCGACCAGTCAGTAGTAGTTCGGTATCCTCTGGAAAGCACTGGAATAAGGAATTTCTACATCCATGAATACAACAGAAGGTACAACAGACAAACAAGGTGAGTCAGTGAGTCAGTGTTTGGATACTGCGCGATATGTAGCACACAGGCATTTTTTACCGGCTTACGTGGTGGAGCTAACGGAAGAGCATGGCATCTGTAGCAAGCCACGTCCAGATACACATCATTCTACATACTGTTAGATATACTAAGTAATGATTTTCTACAGCTCTGTCATGAAAGGTCGCTTCGCCTTAATAGCTTAGACTCAAGATGGCCGGTGCTTTGCATGGATTTTGATTGACGTGATATTTAATTAATGTCAGTCAGGTATAGACCTTTTCTCGAGATTCTGAGGTGATTTGTGGAAGGTGCTGAGGTGATGTGGTGAATGTACTGAAGTGATGTGCTGAAGTGATGCACTGAAGGTGCTGAAAAGATGTGTTTAATGTGCAGAAAAGATGTGCTTAAGATACTGAAGTGATGCGCTGAAGAAATGTGCTTAATTAAGGTGCCGAAGTGATATACCAAAGAAATATGATTAAGGTACTGAAGTGGAGTGTTTAAGGTGCTGAAGAGATGTACTAAAGATGAAATCATGCGCTGTAAAGCTGTGCCTAAGGTACTGAAGCTATGTGTTATGTGCTTAAGGTGCTGAAAAAATGTGCAGAAGAGATGTACTAAAGTTGGTCCAGTGATGTGCGTGTCACACACATTAACTCATGATGTATGGGATTATACTCCATTTTTTATTAATATTCAGTGTGCTGGTGTACTTTTCGTTGGATCCTTTGATCCAAGGATCCTTGGATCAGCCCTGATTATTACAAATTTCCCAGAAGCTATATAACCCGTTCGAATTTAGGGTTTCCACATTTAAAAAACCCTATTAAAACTTAATTACTTTTACAGCATGAGATTCTAAATCAGAATATTCACCATGAAGACTGTAAATAATGAAGTAAAAGGCTCTTCATCCATGATATTGGAGCTACCCTCTCTTTCGTTTGATCAAATAAAATTACCTTCAATTCTACAGAAACTGTATTAACCGTAGTGGCTCAACGCTTACGCAAAAATAAAATAAAGACATTTACAACAGTAATATTGTTTGATAGACTTGACCTAAGCTCCAGCACACCACCACTTCACCAAGCATCACTGTGTCAAGATGTGCATCCAAAACATGTATTCAAGAACTATTCTGACTTGTTGACAGACAGCATCCAAGATTGCAGACCATTTCTTTCAGTCTGATGAACAGTTCAAATGGCAGGTAAATCTCACACGCTTCTTACATCTAGTAAACATTTAGATTTACTTTCTCTTGTGCTTCTTAATACTATCGATGTTCTTGTAATATTTCCTTTTGAATTAATAAAACCTGTGTGAGACCGCGCCGGAGTGACCATGATGCCAGAACCATTAATAGATAATAAATAGCACCTATCAATTATCGCCAAAAGCACCAAGAGCTGTAACGTATACTAGACAGCCATTATGGGAAGATCATTGTCTTGTATTATCCATTAAAGTTATCTTTAACGATGATATATAATCGCTGGTCCTGTCAATAGCTCGGAAAGAAGTCAAAGATGAGACAGTCAAGGTATGCTACAAGGACATCGATGAATATTTATTCGTTTAAGATAATTGTCTGTTATTACTGTTGTTGCTGTTCTTGTTCCTGTTTACATAAGATTTTTTTTCAGATTTTGAACCAGGAAGGTTAGCCACCAAGGAAATCCCAAAAGAGTCAGTGCGTCATCGGGGACTGTCTTTTTCATTGTGCCTTTCAGTCTTGTCCACCAGGATGCAACCAACACCAGTAGAGTAACATCCAGGTAGCTACTTACTGGTAGGTGAATAGTGACAGCAGGTGTAAGGAAGCATGACCAATGTTTCCACTCAGCCTCGGACACTCAGTATGTGAGGCGAGAGGGTTGCCTACCGTGCTGTTGTAACAATTATTATTATCATTATTATTATTAACTGGTTGGTTAATGGGGTTTAAAGCATATCGCCTACACTAATTTCACTAACGCTGCACGTAACAGTTTCACCATCATAAAAGAATACTTTAATCCTTAAAACAGGTATCAGACTAAACTTTCAGCACATATACGCTCAGAGATTTACACCTCTTTATGTATGTATCCTGTGTGTGATTATTATCAATAGTATTAATATTATTGTTGTTGTTTAAAAGGTTCAGTAAGAGATTTACTAGGTGACTGTGCTCACAGCACATTACAGAAATTTGTTACACAGGACTGGAAAGGACTGGGACAATAGTTGTTAATTACTACATTATTTATCTTAATTATCCTATACCATTGGTTATCACTGCAACAGCTTCACAAAACACATCACACAATGTTACGATATCACTGTCGCAATTTCACGCAACACATCATCAGTTACCAGTGTCGTAATCTCACACAACACAAAATTAATTGTCATGATTTTAATATGATATTTCGTATGACACATTACTGTTGCAATGAGAGTGGTGCCTGGTTGTTTTATGGAGCTTCTGATATTTTGACCAAAGCTTTTAGCTGGCTTACCAGTCCACCCCTTTAAAAATTAAAATGAATATATATTTTTTAAAGGCTGTCCGTCTGACTGAGGTTCACCGGTAATGTCCCTGCATGGGCCTTTTCTAGTTGGTGACCCGGCCTTGGTTCCCTATCGGAGAAGTGTCTTGGCAAATATCTTCCATGGGAAGAGGTACAAGTACCTCTTCATTGTCTGGGACCAATTGTCCCCAAGCCTAGCCCTATTTCCCGCTCTCACGGGGCTCGCAGGGAGAAGATAGGTACTGGGCTTGAAGGGTGTGGTGGCTATTTAGCAGCAAACGATATCAGGAAGTGCAAAGGCACCAATCCCTACAGGATCCTTTTGGTGTCACACCCCAGTTTTGGGCTGCAGCTCGAGCGCATGAGAAGCTCAGGGAAAACCCCTTGCTGTATGTTTTGATTGCTGCTGCTTCTACTTGTCCATTGCACCTCCTCGACATTTCAGGACTAGTTTTCTTTAATTTATATAATGTAGGAAGCATCAATCAAGCTCTGTGATTTATCAAATCGAAACAGCCAATCACAGTAGTACAGATTCCTCAGGATAGTCGAAAACAACCAGTTTGCAATTTCCGGTTGCTTGCAAGCAATTTAATGGCTGAGCAAGCCATCAACGCACAGCCAGTCACTGTAGTGTTCTCAACAAATGTTCGTTCGAAGTTCCAGGTCTCCAATTGGTTGATTTTACGTCGATCAAAACCCCCATTCAGCATCACAAATATCAGGCATTCTTTTTGGCCGAGTAACGCATGACTTTTCAAGCATTTCTTGAAAAACTTAAATTTTTTTACTTAAAACCAGTATTGACAAAGTACTTCACAAAAATATCATACTTTTCCTAAATTTTAGCATAAAATTCAATAGCAGCAGTAATTCTGATTAAAAATTGTAAAAATCCATGTACATTAAGCGACATAATTTTTAATGGATATGACCTCGTATGAGTCACGCAGCGCGTGGGAAGAGAGAGATAATTAGGTATGAGTCAATGAAAGGGAGATTATTTTCAACTCCTTGGATCAAGAGCACTTCAGCTTTAAGGCATCTCTCAGTGATGATGATGATGGTCAGAGATCTTACTCGTGGAACCGGTTATTTTAAGGTTTAAACTGAAAGCTTCGAGCTTAACATCGTGAAGGTGATTCAACAGCAAACCTCTGAGATCAAACAGCAAACATCTTCAAGACCAAACTGAAGATCCAGCAGGATTCATGGACAGTAGACACAGGCTCCATGGAACGTAGACACAGGCTCCATGGAACGTAGACACAGGCTCCATGGAAAGTAGACACAGGCTCCATGGAAAGTAGACACAGGCTCCATGGAAAGTAGACACAGGCTCCATGGAAAGTAGACACAGGCTCCATGGAAAGTAGACACAGGCTCCATGGAAAGTAGACACAGGCTTCATGGAAAGTAGACACAGGCTCCATGGAAAGTAGACACAGGCTCCATGGAAAGAAAGTAGACAAAGGCTTCATGAGAAGTCGGCACAGACGCCATGGAAAGTAGACACAGATTCCATGGACAGTAGACACAGGCTCCATGGAAAGTAGACACAGACTCCATGGAAAGTAGACACAGGCTCCATGGAAAGTAGACACAGGCTTCTTGGAAAGTAGACACAGGCTCCATGGAAAGAAAGTAGACACAGGCTTCATGAGAAGTCGACACAGACTCCATGGAAAGTAGACACAGGCTACATGGAAAGTAGACACAGGCTCCATGGAATGAAAGTAGACACAGGATTCATGAGAAGTCGACACAGACTCCATGGACAGTAGACACAGACTCCATGGAAAGTAGACACAGGCTCCATGGAAAGTACACACAGGCTCCATGGAAAGTACACACAGGCTCCATGGAAAGTAGACACAGGCTCCACGGAAAGTAGACACAGGCTCCATGGAAAGTAGACACAGGCTGCATGGAAAGTAGACACAGGCTCCATGGAAAGAAAGTAGACACAGGCTTCATGAGAAGTCGACACAGGCTCCATGGAAAGTAGACACAGGCTCCATGGAAAGTAGACACAGGCTCCATGGAAAGAAAGTAGACACAGGCTTGATGAGAAGTCGACACAGGCTCCATGGACAGTAGACACTGACTCCATGGACAGTAGTCACAGGCTCCGTTGAGAGTAGGCACAGGCTCCATGGAAAGTAGACACAGGCTCCATGGAAAGTAGACACAGGCTCCAAGGAAAGTAGACACAGGCTCCATGGAAAGAAAGTAGACACAGGCTTCATGAGAAGCCGACACAGACTCCATGGAAAGTAGACACAGACTCCATGGACAGAAGACACAGGCTCCATGGACAGTAGACACAGGCTCCATGGACAGTAGACACAGGCTCCATGGACAGTACACACAGGCTCCATGGACAGTGCACACAGGCTCCATGGACAGTACACAGGCTCCATGGACAGTAGACACAGGCTCCATGGACAGTACACACAGGCTCCATGGACAGTACACACAGGCTCCATGGACAGTACACACAGGCTCCATGGACAGTACACACAGGCTCCATGGACAGTACACACAGGCTCCATGGACAGTAGACACAGGCTCCATGGACAGTACACACAGGCTCCATGGACAGTAGACACAGGCTCCATGGACAGTAGACACAGGCTCCATGGACAGTAGACACAGGCTCCATGGACAGTAGACACAGGCTCCATGGACAGTACACACAGGCTCCATGGACAGTACACACAGGCTCCATGGACAGTACACACAGGCTCCATGGACAGTACACACAGGCTCCATGGACAGTAGACACAGGCTCCATGGACAGTAGACACAGGCTCCATGGACAGTACACACAGGCTCCATGGACAGTACACACAGGCTCCATGGACAGTACACACAGGCTCCATGGACAGTACACACAGGCTCCATGGACAGTAGACACAGGCTCCATGGACAGTAGACACAGGCTCCACGGAGAGTAGACACAGGCTCCACGAACAGTAGACACAGGCTCCATGGACAGTAGACACAGGCTCCATGGACAGTAGACACAGGCTCCATGGACAGTACACACTGGCTCCATGGACAGTACACACTGGCTCCATGGACAGTACACACAGGCTCCATGGACAGTAGACACAGGCTCCATGGACAGTAGACACAGGCTCCATGGACAGTACACAAGCGCTCCATGGACAGTACACACAGGCTCCATGGACAGTACACACAGGCTCCATGGACAGTACACACAGGCTCCATGGACAGTAGACACAGGCTCCATGGACAGTAGACACAGGCTCCATGGACAGTACACACAGGCTCCATGGACAGTACACACAGGCTCCATGGACAGTAGACACAGGCTCCATGGATAGTAGACACAGGCTCCATGGACAGTACACACAGGCTCCATGGACAGTACACACAGGCTCCATGGACAGTAGACACAGGCTCCATGGACAGTACACACAGGCTCCATGGACAATAGACACAGGCTAAATGGACAGTACACACAGGCTCCATGGACAGTACACAAAGGCTCCATGGACAGTACACACAGGCTCCATGGGCAGTAGACACAGGCTCCATGGACAGTAGATACAGGCTCCATGGACAGTACACACAGGCTCCATGGACAATAGACACAGGCTCCATGGACAGTACACACAGGCTCCATGAACATTAGACACAGGCTCCATGGACAGTACACACAGGCTCCATGGACAGTACACAAAGGCTCCACTAAAATTTAATAAAAAAAATCTGACGACTGAGAAGACAAAGTGAGAGAAGGTAGAGTGAGGGGAAGGAATTAAAGAAGGTAGAAAAGGGGGGAAAGGTAGAGGAGAGAAGGTAGAGTGGGGGGAAGGTAATGAGGGAGAAGGAGAGTGGGGAAGGTGAGGAGAGAAAGGGAAGTGAGGGAAGGTAGAGGAGAGAAAGGGGAAAAGGGGGGGAAAGGGGGAGGAGAGAATGGGGGTGGGGAAGGTGGGGGGGGAGAGGGGGGGTGAGGAGAAAGGGGGGGAAGGGGGGGGTGGGGGAGGGGAAAGGGGGGAGTGAGGGGGAAAGGGGAAATGGGAGAATTTAAATGAGGGGAGAGTGAGAGAAAGGAGAGGAGGGAAGGTAGAGTGAGGGGAAAGGAGAGGAGGGAAGGTGGGGGAGAAGGTACAGTGAGGGGAAAGGAGAGTGGGTAAGGTAGAGTGGGGGAAAAGGGGGGGGGAAGGTAGGGAACCAATGGGGGGTTTGGGGGGGAGTGAGGGAAGGTGGGGGAGAAAAAGGGAGTGGGGAAGGTAGAGGAGAGAAGGTGGGGGGGGGGGGAAGGAGAGTGAGAGGAGGAGAGGAGGGGGAAGGGTGGGGGGTGGAGAAAGGTTTAGGGGGGGAAGGGGAAATGGGGGGGAAGGGGGGAGTGGGGAAGGTGGGTGAGGGGAAAGGGAGAGGGGGAAGGTAGAGTGGGGAAAGGGGGGAGTGGGAAAGGGAGAGTGGGGAGAATAGAGTGAGGGGGAAAGGGAGAGGAGAGAAGGTAGAGGGGATGGAAGGTAAAAGGAGAGAAATTTTAGGGGGGAAGGTAGAGGAGGGGAAAGGGAGAGTGAGGGAAAAAAGAGGGACGGAAGGTAAATTTAGGGAAGGGAGGAGAAAGGGGGGGGAGGGAAGGTATTAGGGGGAAAGGGGGAGTGAGGGGTGGGGGAGGGAATAAGGTGGGGAAAGGGAGAAAGGAAAGGGGGGAAAGGGGAGGAAAAATTTTGAGGGAGGGGGGGAAGGAAGGGAAAAGTGGGGGTGGGAGTGGGGAAGGTGGGGGTGGGGAGGAAAGGTGAGGGGGGGGGTGAGGAAGGTGGGGGGGGGGAAAGGGGGAGGGAGAAGGTGGGGTGAGGAGGTGGGGGGGGAAGGGTAGAATTTAAAAGAAGGTGGGAAGGGAGGTAAGAAGGTGGGGGTGGGGGGAAAGGGGGAGTGGGGGAGAAGGTGGGGGTGGGGAAGGTGGGGGGAAGGGGAAAGGGAAGGGACGGGAAAATGAAATGAGGGAAGGTAGAGTGGGGAAAAAGGTAAAAGTGAGGAAGGTAAGTGATGGAAGGAGGGGTGGGGGGTGGAGGACAGAAAGGGAGAGGGGTGGGAAGGGGAGAGTGAGGTAAGGTAGAGGGGAAAGGGAGAAATGAGGGAAGGGAGGGGCGGAAGGTAGAGGGAAGGAGGGAGGGAAGGTAGAGGGGGGGAAGGAGAGGAGGGGAAGGAGGAAGGGGAAATTTGGGGAAAAAGAGTGAAAAGGTGGGGGCAGGGGAAATAAGGTGGGGAAGGAGAGTGAAAAGGAGAGTGAGGGGAATAAATTTGGGGAAAAGGAGAGAGGAATGGAGTAAGGAATAAGAGGGAGAAGGGGTGGGGAAGGAGAGGGAGGAAAAGGAGGGGGGAATGGGGGGAATTGGGGAAAGGAGATAGAATAGGGAGGAATGGGAGAATAAAAGGGAACGATAGGGAAAGGTGGGAAAAAAGGGGGGGGAGTGGGGTGAGGAGAAGGGGGAAGGGAGGGGAAAGGAGAGTGAGAATTTTTAATGGAGTGGAATTGAACAGGAAATTTTGGGGGGAAGGAGAGGGGCCGGAAAGGGAGTGGGGGTAAAAGGAGGAAGGATAGGGGCGGAAGGTAGAGGGGAGGGGAAAGGAGAGGGGCCGGAAGGAGAGTGAGGAAGGAGGGGGGAAGGGGAATGAGGAAAAGGGGACGGAAGGAGAGGAGGGGTGGGTAGGGGTGAGGGGGAGAGGGATGGAAGGAGGGGAGGGGGGAAAAAGTGAGGAAGGTAGAGTGAGGGAAAAGGGAAGGAGGGGAAAGGGAAATGAGGGGAAAGGGAGAGGAGGGGAAATTTAAAAGGGGGGAAGGTAGAGGGGGGGAAAGGAAAAAGGATGGAAGGTGGGGAAGGGAAGGTAGAGAGAGGGAACGTGGAGGGAGGGGAAAGGGAGAGGAGGGGGAAAGGGTTAAGAGGGGAAAGGGAGAGGAAGGGAAAATAGGGGAGGGGAAATAAAGGAGAGGGAAAGGGAGAGGAGGGAAGGTAAAGGGGGGGGAAAGAGGGAGGGAAAGGGAGAGGGGGGAAATGGAGGGAGGGGAAGGAGAGGAAAGGTTTGAGGAGAAGGAAAGGGGGGGGAAGGGAAAGGGGGGGGAAGGTAAAGGGGGAATGGAGTGAGGGGGAAAAGAAGGAGGGAAAGGGAGAGGGGGGGAAGGAGGGAGGGGAAAGGGAGGAGGAAGGAAGGTAGAGGGGGGAAGGGGGAGAGAGAGGGGAGGGAAGGTAGAGTGAGGGAAGGTAGAGTGAGGGAAGGTAGAGTGAGGGAAGGTAGAGTGAGGGAAGGTAGAGTGAGGGAAGGTAGAGGGAGGGAAGGTAGAGTGAGGGAAGGTAGAGTGAGGGAAGGTAGAGTGAGGGAAGGTAGAGGGACGGAAGGTAGAGTGAGGGAAGGTAGAGTGAGGGAAGGTAGAGTGAGGGAAGGTAGAGTGAGGGAAGGTAGAGTGAGAGAAGGTAGAGTGAGGGAAGGTAGAGTGAGGGAAGGTAGAGTGAGGGAAGGTAGAGTGAGAGAAGGTAGAGTGAGGGAAGGTAGAGGGAGAGGAGGTGGAGCCAGATGCAGTAGAGGCTGGGAAGGTACAGGGAAGGAAGTTAGAGGGAACTACTATAGAGTGGGAGGTAGAAGAAGGGAAGGTAAAGGGGGAGGTAGAGGGAGGAGTATAGGGAACGTGAGGTAGATGGAGGGAAGGTAAAGGGAAGGAAGGTAGAGGGAGTGAAGGTAGAAGGAGAGCAGGCATAGGGAGGGAAGGTAAAGGAAGAGGAAGTAGAGGGAGAGTAGAAAGAGCGAGGGAAGGTAGAGGGAAAGGAGGTAGAGGGAGGGAAGGTAGAGGGGAAGATAGGAGGAGGTGTGGTAGAGAAAAGAAAGGTAGAAGCAGGGGAGGTAGAGATAGAAGGCGAGAAGATTGATTGGGAACATAGAGGGTGGGATGGTAGAGAGAGGGAAGGTAGAGGGTACGATGGTAGAGAAATTGAAGGTAGAGAGAGAAGGTAGAGGGATTGGAGGAAGAGGAAGAAGAGGTAGAGAGAGGGAAGGTAGATGGAGAGCAGGCATAGGGAGGGAAGGTAGAGGGAAAGGAGGCATTGGGAGAGGAGGTAGAAGGAGGGAAGGTAGAGGGAAAGGAGCTAGAGAGAGGGAAGGCAGAGAGGAAGATAGAAGGTGTGGTAGAGAAAGGAAAGGTAGGAGGAGGAGAGGTAGATATAGTGGGAGAGAAGGTACAGGGGCAAGGTAGAGAATGGGATGGTAGAAAAAGGGAACGTAGAGAGAGGAAAGATAGGAGGAGCGGAGGTAGAGGGAGGGAAGGTATAGGGAGGGAAGTTAGAGGAAGGGAAGCAAGAGGGAGAGGAGGTAAAGGGAAGGAAAACAGAGGGAGGAAAAGTGGAAATAGAGGGAGGATAGAAGGGAAGGTAAAAAGAGAGGGAGTGAAAGCAGAGGAAGAGGAAGTAGAGATAGAGGGAGACGAGGTAGAAAGAAGGAAGGTAGAAGGAAGGGAATTAGAGGGAGGGAGGTAGTGGAAATGCTGGTGGAGGGATTCATGGATGGAAAGTAGGTGGAGGGAGAGTTGATGGAAGGATGGTAGGTATAAGGAAGGAAAGTGGAGGGAAGGAAGGTGGAGGGAAGGTAGGTGGAAGGAGAGAGGATGGAGGGAGGTAGGTGGAGGGAGAGAGGATGGAGGGAGGAGTGACGTCACAACAAGCAGGTTGTGTTGCTCCTCAGAAAAACGATTGTTGAGTAAGATGGAGAGCCTTCTTATCTTGTGCTATCAGACAAACACATTATATGCGTCTCTCTCTCTCTCTCTCTCTCTCTCTCTCTCTCTCTCTCTCTCTCTCCCTCCCCATCTCTCCCCCCATCTCTCTCTCCTCCAGTGGATAATGGAAAACGTAATCACATTAATTCCCCATGTGTCTCAAACGATTAATGAAAGACTTATTTACATCTGTGGACACCAATATTCAAAGAAAGTGTCATGTTAGTAACTATATTTACTGGCAAGAACATAGCAAATTAAGTAGCTAGTTAGCAGGGCCGGAGAAAGCGTTTAGTAATGTCAAGGCAAGAACAACTCACAGGAGAGAAATAGCCGACTCTCAGTAATTCGAAGAATTAGAAATCAGAATTACTAAGAGTCCAACTCGTACAAGAGGAACTCCCAGCAGTTTTACACGAGTAAAATTTTGGCTACTAACACATCGTCTGTTGCAGCAAACCACATTATTACTTTCAGGAACAGGTTTCATTAACTATCTGAGCAACATTCTGTAACGATCCTACCAAATCCCCAGAGGAAATCTCAAGTTACAAAGCTAAATTCCCTGGGGGTTCACAATGTAGTTTTTGTTTGAGATTCATTTGCAATGCAGCAGAACACAGAATTTTCTCGTATCCTAGATCCTCGCATATCACGTGTGAGAATCGATGATGTATGCGATATATTCGCAGAGGTGAAAAACATATCAGAGAAGACAATTTTTATGACTTGTGTAAGACGTAAATACTTAAAACAGAGCAAAATGGTCGAAAATGTTTAAAACAGTCAAAATCAGAGAATTAAGGATTTGTGTATAAAGGCAATATTGAACAGTGAGTAAACTTTATTAGTAATATGGAAGCTTGCTCAGGACAAGATGGTCGTCATTTAAGTGAAGTGGGAGCACAAGATATAGTTATTCAAAATGGTATATAAAATACTGAGAAGTTGATGAGTAAGACACTTGTGCAACAGTTGAATATATACTGCTGAAACGTTTCGCCTACACAGTAGGCTTCTTCAGGCAAATACAGAGGCAGCAGGTGAAATGAAAGTGTAATCAGTTTTTCAACCTTGGAGAAATATAATTTGAGTTTGTCAGTTTGTCAGCCTGAAGAAGAGTTCAGCTCCATAGTCTGGAAAAACATGAAGCTGAGACTTGAGAATGGAGTCTTAAATACTGTCGAAGGTGAGATGAAAGATATATATGAAGTGCCGAATAGGTAAAACTTGGGCTTAAATGGCAATGCTCTTCTTGCTGAATAAAACAAGCGAGAATTTGTGAATGCAATAATTTTCCAAAAATCATTCTGAACCTAACAAAATATACATATATTTCATTGTGTTTGTCTATTATTAAATTATTTAAACTTATCTAAAATATATTTAGCTGGATTAGGCTAAATTAAATTTCACTTGTTATAATAAGGCTTGGTATGTTTTCTAAGGTGCTTATGGTACAAAATTATTAATTTTTACATTAACACATACGAGGTCAGTGGTTAGTATACTGAGGTCAGTGGTCACCTGTGGTCATACCTGTCCTAAGCTGTCTGGGATTAGCGTCGGGTGTTACCTAGCACCATGGCTTGTTGTAGTGCTTTAAATTCTCAGGTTAAAGTGTTGAAGAAGGAGATTCTACTTCTTCAGAAAGAAAACAGGAAGCTTGATGACTTGTCTAGGACTTTAAACTGATAGATTATAGAGGTATGGGTGTCTGTGGGAAGCAATCAGGCTGCAGTACTAGGGTTGAAAACGGCAGATATAACCAGGATACCTCAGGGATATGTTTAAAAGACAATATTCAAAATAAAGTTGCTAGTAAAGACAAATCAA
Organism: Cherax quadricarinatus; assembly: GCF_038502225.1. NCBI lineage: Eukaryota > Metazoa > Arthropoda > Malacostraca > Decapoda > Parastacidae > Cherax > Cherax quadricarinatus. Next base: position 24,479,077 of record NC_091325.1, read on the forward strand.
TTGATCAACAAACAAAGAGAGATAGTAGAGGGCAAAGAGTGACTAGCTCCTTTAAGGTTTACTATACAAATAGTAGGAGTCTAAGAAATAAGATAGATGAGCTAAGATTACTTGCAAGTGCAGGTAATATAGATATTATTGCTATAACAGAGACCTGGTTAACTTGAAAGATAGAGAAATGCCCTCTGAATTCAACATACAGGGTTATAAACTATTCCACACTGATAGGGTCAACAGGAAGGGTGGTGGAGTGGCGATGTATGTCAGAGATAATTTAAATTGCTGTGTTAGACAAGATATAAGATTAGAAATATCGGACACAGAATCTGTTTGGCTACAGTTTCTCGAGGGTCTTGAAAATTTAATTTTGTGTGTGATTTATAGCCCCCCAAACCTTGATAGAGAGTGCAGTAAGCTGCTATGAGAAGAAATTCATAAGGCATCTAGATATGAAAATGTTTTGTTAATGGGAGATTTTAACTTTAGACAAATTGATTGGAACAATGTGACAGGCAATCTTGAGTCGAGTGACTTTCTTGATATGGTTCATGATTGCTTTATAAAACAGTTTGTGACAGAACCAACTAGAGGAAACAATCTGCTTGACCTGGTTAATGCCAACAAAGAATCACTAGTTAATAATACTGAGGTTAATGATGAGCTTGGGAAAAGCGATCATAAATCACTTAGTTTCAATATATCATGGAATTATCCAGATAACTGCAATCAAATCTCTGTCCCAGATTTTTGCTTGGCTGATTTCATGGGACTGAGAAATTACCTGGGTGGGCTAAATTGGGATGTCCTGACTATGGGTCAGATAGGTGATCTTGGTTGCTAATATGACGTTTTTCAGAGCATAGTTCTAGCTGCCCAAACAACTTTTGTTCCAAGTAGGGAAATCAGATCTAACAAAAATGATCTCAAATGGATGAACAATAGATTAAAACATCTCATTGGTCAGAAGAGAGGCATATATAGGTGTATCAAAAGAGGGGAGGGGCAGTTAAGAAATCAATATATTCAATTAAAGAGGGAAATTAAAAAAAGAATAAGAAAAACAAAAACGGATTATGAGGCTAAGGTCGCAAGGGATTCAAAGACTAACCCAAAAGGGTTCTTTCAGGTATACAGAAGTAAAATTAGGGACAAGATAGGCCCACTTAAGAGTAACTTAGGTCAGATCACTGACAGTGATAAGGAAATGTGTGAAATTTTTTCCTGAGTTGAGGCATGGTTAACGAATAGGCAGCAGAGAGTTTGCATAAATATGGAGAAATCGGAATGGGGGCACGTCACAAGCGGTGTTCCACAGGGGTCAGTGTTGGGCCCCTTGTTGTTCACAATCTACATAAATGACATAAATGAGGGAATAAATAGCGACATAAGCAAATTTGCTGATGACACTAAAATAGGCCGTCCAATTCATTCTAATTAGGATATTAGAGCACTCCAGGATGATTTGAATAGACTGATACAGTGGTCGGAGAAGTGGCAGATGCAGTCTAATATAGACAAATGCAAAGAGTTCTAAATGTTGGACAGAAAAATAACCATG
>NC_091325.1:24493134-24518134 GCF_038502225.1 Cherax quadricarinatus
CCCTTTTTGACTTTTACTTCATAATCTCTTTTAGTCTTCCTTATTTTTTATTGATCTTTTTTAGTTTAATATATTGACTTCTAATAATTAGCTTGTAATTGCATTTACTTGACCATTGAGATGTTTTCTTTTTTTTTCCTTTGGTTTTTTTTTTATTTTCCATTTAAAATCAAGGGAACGAAATCTTTGGGAAAAATTTTTTTCCCCCTTACCCAAAAAAAAACGGGCCTTGGGCCCCCATGGCTTTGGAAAAGGGTGGAAAACCGGGTACTAATTTCATTAAATAAAAATTTTTTCAAAAATTTTACAATTTATGGCAGATAAAATTTACTGTTGACAAAACAAATAATAATTAGATATCCCTGAAGGGGTATCACTAAAAAGTGACCTCAATTTTATATTCCTTTTTTTGTGCCACCAACTTTTCGATTTTATTTTCATCATAAGCCGAGAACGCCTCTTTCAACTGGCTTCAAATTGTCATACTTGTGTACGGTAAAGAGGACCAAATTCTTGGAGCAACTGACATTTTCAAGTGCTCTATGACCATAATTGTTGACCCCATTCCCAGCTTCCTGAAATGGCTCGGATAACTTCTGAAACTCTCAGTGGCGTTGCCTCACTCAAAAATGTGAAAAATAATAATGGCAGTGACGGAGATTGAAATTCGAAAACGTATGCGCAGATTTGACCATTTTATGTGCAAGTGTAAAAAAAAATATTTCCTCTAAATCAAGTATAATAACTTAGTTTACCTCTTGTGGATGGCTGCTGTATCTTAGGGTCAGTATATTACCTATTAAGTCCATTTGTGTGCAGGCAAATTTGCTGACATAGTAAAATAGTAAATACAACTTGGGATCGTTGGAATATATGAAATAACTGGAGAATAACTCATCTCATCGACTTTAAATTTCCACCACATTTGTGAATTCCTGAATATAAGAATTACAATGCCATTGGGTGCCATATGTCCTAATTTGCCAGTTTTATTGACTAAATGTGGATATTCATTTTTATTCAATAATATTGACATTACATTCTATAGGAAGAAATCAGATCAGTTACTGGAGAAAGACTTCTATTGGGCTTCATACTTCTACCAGCTGCGGGCGTCTTTAAAACATAACTTTTTTATTCGCTAAGTGCTGTGTATATTTATAAAATTCGACTTAAAAATGAACATAAAACATTTTTAAAAATGACTGTTGAGAATTTTAAATAGAAATTCAAGAGGTAAAAGTAAACCGGTTAAGTATAAAAATCAGAGCTTTTATGATTTTTATAAATGTATGAAGGGAAAACTTTCCTATTTTTCAGCAACGATTTCGTTTGCTTTCTCTCATATCATCGTTTATTACTAGACTTCGATCGACTTCAATATTCATAGGTTTATCTGCACGAGTCGGTGCCCTATACACCCAAAATTTTATTTGTGTGATTGGAGACAGGTTCCTCTGATCGGCTTAAAGATTTCAACACTCTTATATCATTCATAGAAGTTTTGTGTATTTATTAGAGTGTAGATGCCATTATGCCACATTTAATCTTGTAATTTAAGAGTTTTATTTTACCATATTGTATTACTGAGGGGATCTTGATCCAAGGAACCGGACATATTTTCCTCTTGCTTGGATCGAGTTTGAATGTCAAACCTTCCAGTGACGTTATTTGATATCTACAGGTTTGGTTCTTTATTTTGATGACAGTATAAGAATTGCGAACAGCATCAGTCTTCAAGGGTTGATGTGATGCATCCCATGAAATGGATCAATAGATTTTGTTGAATTCTGTGCAATTTCTGGTCATGAAACCGATTCCTCAAGAGAAACAGTCTCTTCATATTAGGTTGTGTAAATTATCTAGTGTCAATTTTATCGATCAAATTGGTTTGTGTGAAATAATATACGAATGTCTCTTCTGATCGGAAATATATCACAGTGTGTGAAGCTTACTCAGCCCTGTAACAACTTCAGACAGTATTACCAAGGCTGGCTCCTCCTCAGGAAAATTAATGAATAGAAAAAGAAATAATAATTCACAAAGATAAACACCTTATTATTTATTAATACAAAGATAAAACATTGAAACATGAAGGCATATCCTACTTGAAAGAAAAATGAAAAATGAAATGGAAAAATGGCATTTGAATTCAACGCTAATATATACAGTTATTCTGGGGTGTCTGGTTGAGATTTACACCGTCTTGTAGAAATTGTAGCCGTTTTTGATGTGGGGGGGGGATCACAGGTGTTTAGTGACAACCCAACGACTAGTTCTTCAGAGAGTCTATAGCCTTGAATAGTCCTGTACAATTAATCAGGTAGGTAGATCATAAAGTGACGTCCCAAGACCGGTTTCAGTCCGTCTCCTTCAACACTTCTCGTTGGTTGGCAGGTGATCCAAGCTGTCATTCCAAGCTGGAAAGAGAGACAGGTTACCCACTGCTTAAGAAATCACTCTTCTTGATAAGTGTAAGATACTTAAAAAAGGTGGTGATTATCTAAAAGTCTCATGTGGAGCTTAAAACTGGTCAAAAGTGAAGCTTTCAACCAATATCCACTAGAATAGGAGCAGAGGCTTTTACTTGCAGTTGTGCTGGGAGCTGTGAGTCGAGTGATTACTGTTTGGCCGGAGCCCCACACGTCACCTTTCGGGGTGGGGAGAAAAGGAGGGGGGGATAGCCATTCTCTGCTCGTCTGTTGGTGTGAGCAGAAGTGCACCTGCTGCCCTCTCTCGGTGATTGGAAGACTTCCTTGTTTTCTCCAATATGGCACAGGGTGTGAGGAGGAGGGTAAATACTGTGGGCATTGAGATTGTTCGCGGGGCGATTTTGCGACAAGCTGCTCCCGAGCTGTTGCCATTAATCATCCGGGATACGTATGGTATACAGGATGAAGAATTGTATGGTGTAGCACTTAGTGGCACATACAGGGTGTTTGTCAAGTTGTTGAACACTGGCGTCTATGAGAGGCTGGTAGAGCAATACCAGGATGTGCGCATGGACGTCAATTTTATGGTGAATGTCCGCCTTCATGACGTCTCCAGGCATTATACTTGGGTTAGAGTGCGAAATGTACCTTTCGAGGCAGATGAAACAGACATACGCAATGTTTTCAAGGACTACGGGACAGTTCACCTGGCACAGCCCGGCAAGTGGGTAGAAGGTGCACATGTTGGATTCCTGGAGGGCACGTTTTCGCTAAAAATGACGATACAGCACCCCATACCGTCATATGTTATGTTGGAGACCTTCAGGACTCAGCTCATGGTGTCCTATGCTGGGCAACGTAGGACCTGCAGGCATTATGGTGGTTTTGATCACATTGCTGCGTATTGTGAACGACAGACTCGACTTCATGGTCTGGAAAGTGTTGCCGCAGGGGAATCTGGGCAGTTTGGATGTGCTCTGGAGCTACAGAAATGACGTGGGCCTGGTGGTCTGTGGAGTGAGGAGGTGGAGCGAGCAGAGGCAGTGGCGGGTGTGGACCTCACGGCCCCTGTAGGACCCATTTTGCTGATGGTGGGGGACGGCATGGTTCGGCGGAGGAAGCCATCGATGAGGTCTTGGAGATGGTGCTCACCTCATTATTTCCCCAGTCAGATGGGGAGGGTGAGTCGGCGATGAGGGCTGGTGTGAGGAATGCTACAGACCTGTGCGGACAGCAAAATGAGCCCATTGACTTGGTGGTGTCTCACGGGGCAATGTGCCCAGATGGTGGGAAGGTTGGACATGTGGTGGAGGTGGAGGTTCACCGTGAGGTATCACAGGAGGTGGAGATGGAAGCGGGTGGAGTCACGTGCAAGCGTGAGGCTGTGACATCGGATACGGATGATGTCCTGACTCCAGCACAGAGGACCAGCAAGGTAGTGGTGGTGGAAGAAGATGGTGGTGGTCCCTCGGGGACTTCAGACCCAGAGCTGGACTGGGGAGGGGTCAGGGCTGCCAGTAGAGACATGCGTAAAGGAGGTCAGACAGGACATGGTGGCGTTGTGAAGAAGGTGTCAAAGCACAGGGAGAAGAAATCACCGCTGGCCTAAGGTGTATGACAGTTAACATTAATGGTTTTTGTCAGGATGTGAAGCGTGCATGGTTTGCAAGTTTCTTGTGCCGGCATAGAGTGGATGTCGTTTTTGTGCAAGAGCACAATATCAAGGTGGGGCGTGTATTGGAGGTGGATGGATATAGGGCTTTTGTGATGCAGACAGGATGCTTGAAGGGAGGGGTGGGAGTCCTATTCTGGGAGGCGAGCCCATTTGTGGTTAGTAGAAGTGAAGGGGGGGAGGGGCGTATAATAAGAGTGGATGAATGGTGGATGGGCGAGCGAGTGGTGTTTGTGTGTGTGTATGCACCTGTGGAGAGTGATGCACATCTGAAAACAGATTTCATGAGGGATGAGCTCGTTTATTATTTCCGTTCTTTACCAGCTGTTGCTATCGTGAGGGATTGGAATTGTGTTATTTGCAGGGCAGACATTGAGCCGCATGGGGTGGGGCATTTTTCAACTATCCTAGGTGGTCTTCTGAGAGATGTGTGTCTCCGTGACGTATTTGGGGGTGGGGCTTGGGAGGTGGAGCACACTTTTGTTAGACATGGATATGCAGCGAGGCTTGATCGGGTGTACGTCACAACACAGGTGAGAGTAGAGTCCTCGCGGACAGTGGAGGTGGAATATTCTGATCATAGGGCGGTTGTGGTTGAGCTGGGGTGGGATGGGCTGGCCAGGAGGTCCAAGAGCTATTGGAAACTAAATAAGAGGATTTTGGGTGATGAGGAGGGGCAGAGAGGCTTCGAGGCATTGTGGGCAGAGCTCAGTGAGGAAAGGCGGGGTGTAGAGGATTTGCTGGGGTGGTGGGATGGGGTGGCTAAGGGACGAATACGTCAGTTTTATGTGAGGGAAGGGAAACACATAATGCAACAATCATATGGGCTCCTTCAGTACCTAGAGGGTAGGGTGAGGGATTGCTACAGAAGAGGTGGACATGGGGGAGTATATCCTGTGGAGGAGATAGAAATGTTGAAGGGAAGAATTCGTGAGCTGCAAAATGAACGGTTTAATGCGGTGCGTGTGCAGGGGGGAGTTGAGGAGGTGTTGTGGGGCGATCGACCATCGGCGTGTGTTTTACGGGGTCAGCAGCACCATCAGAAAGCCACTGAGGTTGGTAGGTTAGTCATCCACTCTGAAGTGGGGGGTTATCAGGAGGGGCAAGTGTTGCAGACGACAGAGGGGATGAGTGGTTATGCGGATGCATGGTATGAGCAGTATTTGGGGAGTAGTGGAGTGGTAGGTGAGGGTTTGCATAGTGTCTGTGAGCTAGTGTCATGTTCATTGGGGCATAGTGATCAAGTAGCGCTGGGTGGGGAGATAGATGAGGGCGAGGTTTGGCGGGCATTGATGAGTATGCGTACGGGAAAGGCTCCGGGGATAAATGGATTGCCCTGTGAATTTTACCTGCAGAATTGGAAGCTGATGAGTGGATTCCTGGTGGAGTTAAAATATCATGAAGGAGAAGGGGGTGCTGGGGGAATTACAAGCCACAGTGGTAGTTGCTCTGGTCCCGAAGGGAGAGGTCCAGAATACCCTAAAGGATTATCGGGCGATTTCTTTACTATGTGTGGATTATAAATTGTTTGCAAAAATACTGGGTAATCACCTGAAATGCGTCGTGGGGCATGTCGTATCGGGAGGGCAATACGGGTTGCCTAGCAGATCTATGGTCGAGGGCCATGGACGTCTTAAGGGGTTTGTGGAGGGTTTAGGGGAAAAGGGGAGGGCTTACTTGCTTTAGATTGCCAGGGAGCATATGACCGTGTGGAACGGGAGGCATTGTGGCGTATCTTTCTAAAGCATGGATTTCGGGAGGAAGTTGTGGAGTGGGTGGAGACATTGTACCGAGGGGCGCGGGTGTGTGTGCAAATCAATGGCCATATAGCGGAGGCGTATGTATGGGGCGGGGCCTCAGACAAGGATGTCCACTTTCTCAACTTCTGTTTGCCTGTGTTCAGGACCCTTTTTATAGACTCATTGAGGTACGTATCTGTGCGGGGTGGGGACGGGAGGTGGGGTGTGGGCCGGGGATCGTAGGATATGTTGACGACACGACAGTACTCGTGCAGGAGGAGAAAAGTTTGAGAGGGGTGGGAGAGGCCATTTGTACTTTTGGGGAGGCTATGGGGATGAGGATCAATGTGGAGAAATCATGCTTATTACGGCTGGGAAATTGGAACTGGCAGGGAGATTAGGATGCTGGTGTGGAGTGGAGGGTAGTAGATAGCTTAAAGATATGTGGCATAGTGTTTATGGAGGATCAAGTGCGGTCGAGAGAGGTGAACTCCGAACGTATTGTGGAATGGGTGCAGTATAGATTGGGGAGTTTGCGACCATACCATTTGACATTGTTGCAGAGGGCCATCGTGGTAAACACGTTACTATACAGTAAGGTTTGGCACATGGCGGCAGTTTACCCCATAGCGGGGAAAGGAATTACGAGTATCTTAAAGAGGGTGTTTAAGTTTATATGGGGTTCCGGGTGTGATTGGCTGAGGAGGGAGGTGATAATGCTGTCGGAACGTCAGGGGGGTTAGGGTTATTGGATCTGTGGCATTGGGTAAAATGTATTTACTTACGAAGGGAGTATGTTCGAGTCGGGGGTGTGTGAAGGGGGGTTAAAGCTTCTGTATGAGGGAGTGAAGAGGTGGTATGTGGGTGCAGAGTTGAGGGAATGTGAGGAGGTGCTGCGTACCCTCATGGTCCTACGGGAGCCTGGCAAGATCCGCGTGGGGGTGTTGGCGAGAGTGATTGGGAGCCGGGTGGTGGTGCCGGTGGAGGGAATATACCCCATGTATGGATGGGGAGATATTTGGTGTCGTCTTCGTAAGTTGAAGCTCAGGCCTCGGGTGTGGGAGGTTATGTTCCATTTCCTGCATGGCATTTTGTAATCAGGAGCGATTCTACCTGTGAGATGAGTAGTGGAGGAGAGTGGGTGTGGGGTGTGTGGTGGAGAGGATACGGCATATCATGCAGTGTATTTTTGCGAATGTTTGGGGAATGTTCGGGATTGGATGAGTAGGCTAGTGAGACGAGTGGGAGGAGGGGGAATACCGGTGTTGAGGGCGCTCGTTTTGGATGTGGGAGGGGTGCCAGAGAGTACGCAATGAGCATTGGCATATTTAATGGTAGATTTTGTGTACGTGTCGTGGGGTATGCGTGGGAATGGGGATTGGGTTGCGAGGAAATGGGTAATGGCAGCTACTTTCTATAGGACGGTTTGTAGGAATAGGGAAATATATGGATCGCGATGGGAGGGAGCCTTCCCCGCAGGTTATCGTGGTTTAACTGTTGGGATCTTACTAGCTTTGTAGTGGGGGTGGGTTGTTACGGCTGGGGCAAGGATTGGGACTGTCATCCGGGGTTCCAGTGGGCTCGCCGCCGGGAGTGTGAGTGTGAGTGTGAGTGTGAGTGTGTGTGTGGAGGGGGGGGTATGGGCTTAGACGTGAACAAGGGATGATTCAGTGTGGTTAGTAGGTGTTGAGATGTAAGTGTGATGACAGCCGGAATAAAAGTGCCATCCAGTTTGGGTGTGGGGATTATCGGTTTATACTTTTGCATATGTGTCCCATGGGATGATGACTGCATTACTCTCTATGTATATATGGCCTTGCACTTGCTTGGCCACTTACCATCACACATATATTAGAGGGTGGAGGTGTATAATTTTTAAGAGGTAATGTACACATGAATGCTGTAAGGATGCTTGGGTGAGGATCGTAGTGATTGTGAAACTGTCGCGCTGTGACAGTTTATATGCTCTTGCACGGCTAGAAGACTGTGTGACAGGGTTATGTGTAATGATGAGAGAAAGTGGGGATTGCAGAAATGGAGGGGGGGAAGAGGGGGGTAAGGAGTGTTGTAGAGACTGAATTTGCAACTTGATAGTGTCTCTTGTATACACCTTTGCTTTGCACGTTGACTTTTGTGCAGTGAAAAGGTTGTGATAGAGTAGTTTTTATTTATATGTTCGCATTAGGTTATGGAAGCCTGTCCTGTGAACCTGATTTGTTAATAGTCTTTACTATGCATGATGATATATCTATGTATGTGTACAACAATATGATAATTTAGTAATTGTGGCCAGTGTATTTCGCGGAGGTGTGTGTACCTTAGGCGGATACAGATACTTCTGTAAGACTTACTCCCAAGAAAGTTTTTTTTTTTTATTAGGAATGTGCATTTCTTTTACAATAATACATGTGTGTGCTGTTTCTTGTACTTACACGTACATGAGTATGGTGTGATAATTTCATGTGCTTTTCTTATATATACTGATAGGTGGTTTGAGTGATGTATAGTGTGCTTGATGGTCTTTCTTTTTTGTTTTTGTCTGTGACGGGTTGCTTCTCCTGTGTCCAACAACGTGTGCGTGTGTGATAATTTATGTATGTACTTATTGTTCTCCACAGTGTTATACTACATATATGTATTTTGTCTGTACAAGATGTGCTCTCAATAAAATATAAAAAAACATGTTAGTGACTTTACCGTTATGTACAAGACAGCATTCATTATACCACTCGACGGGATGCAATCAGCAGTTTACTCTGACGGTAATTCATTGCTCTAATGACTTGTTAAGGGCAGGTGGTTCTAAAATACCGAGTGTGGCATAAGTCACGCGCTGTGAATGATAAAATTCACTGGTCACAACAGAAAATGTTCAAAATGTTCTCCATCATGTTCATTACATATATACAGAAGAGAGTTTTATTAAACCACAAGAGGGTCAACTTAATACTTCACCCAGCATTTTAAGCAACAATCTAATTAATTCACGATGGCAACCAGTGTTTTAAACCACACGCTAGTCAGTTAACTACTGCATGTAGGGTTTTAAATTACATGCATATCGTTTTTCTATTGCATTCAGCGTGTGAAACCACACGGTAGTCAGTTAACTGCTACACCCTGTTTAACAAAACATAAACACAAGTTTGTCATAACACTACTGAACCCAGCATAATAAACCACAAGCTGGTCATCTCGTTACTACACCTAGCCTTTTAAACCACAAGCTGGTCATCTCGTTACTACACCTAGCCTTTTAAACCACAAGCTGGTCATCTCGTTACTACACCTAGCCTTTTAAACCACAAGCTGGTCAACAAGTCATTACTACACCAAACATATTAACCCGCATGCAAGTCAAGTCCTTACCTCACCTAGCATCTTAAACCACAAGCTAGTTTGCTCATTACTGAACTCAGAGAATGAAAATAATTGTTAACAAATCAATGCAAGACCAAGGCTGTGGAGCATACCATGTTAATGGGATACTCATTTTATCTACAGACGAAACACAGAACGGGTGGAGATCAAACCCGTGGCAGGAGAGTCAGGAGGTCAGTGTGCTAACTACTGGATTTATTAGCAAACGTCTTAATACGTCTTATTAGTCCTATAGACCAAGAGCTGTTATCCTACCTCAGCTCATTTTAAAGCCTCGCCCTATCTAAGATATAATATCATACCCTGGGATGCCACCCACAATAGTCACCTAACACTCAGCACATACTGACATGTGAACAGGGGCAATAGGTGTAAGGAAATACACCCAACGTTTCCACTCATGCCGGGGAACGAACCACGAGCACTCAGTTTGTGACCTGAGTACGTTCCGAGTAGTGTCACGGGACACCGGGATAACAGTGTGTTCATATGAAAACCTTTATATTTTGACAACGTTTTGCTCTGTGAAAAGGTTTGTCTAGGTTTGATAAAGTTCAACACAGAGCGACACACGCTTTTATTGTAGCAGTAAAATCTTATTCCGCACATGTATCTTTTACTGCGTCCTCTCGGCATCTCGCCCTTCTATCATCATTTTGTAGTGTATTATTTCATTTCTCGAATATGTTATCGCATTTTATTGAATTCATTCTTGCCATATGTGTTTATCTTTTATTCTTATCTGGAAAATAAAAGTCACAATACCGTGACAGGAATAACTCACATGTAACTCGCACTTTTGAGAAGGAACTTTACACGACGTTTCGGTCTGTGCTGAACTATTATTAAATCACCATGTTTATTCCTCTCTTTTCGTTGTATCTCCACACGGATGATTTCTTGTAAGGTTTCTTGCGCTGTCTTTAATCACGTCTTGGCATGAGTAACGAGGCCCAGGACTTATTGAAGTTCCTCAAGTTAAGTGGAAGACGTGAGCCCAACGGCGAAGGTCTTACACGAGGCACTTAAAGATTTCTCCTCGAGCGAGAAGTCATTCGAGAACAATTAAACTCAGGGTCCTGAGCCTGCAATAAATGCCGCTAACAATGCTGCATTCTGCTGTCATCCAGCCGTAACTTTTATGCCTGAAGAAGATTAAGGCATGGACGATTATGAGCATTATGAGAAAAACGTGAGTTCATATTTTTTTTTTCCTGTTTCTAAAATCTCTCTTAACCCTAGCTGAAATATTAAGCGTTGCAGAGATACCACGAAGCTCTTGATCACCAGCTGATAAATGAAGACATAAAAGTGGCCGGATCCAGGTTCAGCCATTGTGGTTCACAAGCAGTATCATTAATCACAATTTTAACAGCGCAAACTACTGCAGAATATTATACTGAGTTATTCAAGGGCTTCCTGGAGCCCTACGCAAACCGTCACCATAATCTCATCCTAAAACAAAAGCTTTCAACGGATAATTAGTCCCGATAAAATTATTAATCCTGAATAATGCAAGAAAATCACGCAGAGTAGTTTACTTCCCCTGCAGTCCTTTACTTTAACTTATCTCTCTCTACTAACAGGTTGACAAACCTTGTCGTACGTTTCTCCTCGAGTACTGTCGTCAGTAAATTGATGACTTGAGGTCTGAGCTACGAGTCACCTGTTCTCCTCAACCCAAGCCATTGTACAGTCTACCCTACTGGGACCACCGGCAATGCACCCTACCCTGCTGGGACCACCTGCAGTACATGTTACATTGCTGGGACCACACTACACTGCTGGGACCTCCTGCATTACACACTACACTTCTGGGACCTCCTGTGGTACACCTTACCTTGCTGGGACCACCTGCAGTGTACACAACACTGCTGGGACCTCCTGCAGTACACAGTACACTGCTAGGATCTGAATTGCACACTACAACACCACCTTGCTGGGACTCATGTAATCCTACACACCAATAAGATACGTTGACGTTAATTCGTTACTATGAGTTCCGGTATCCAAGTAGCTCTCTCTTTGATCTTTGTGTTCTTTTGTATACAGATTATTTTTATGTTCCCATCAGCTGAAGTTTATCTTTCTTGTTTTTGCTGGAGTTTTTCTCTGTGCATTTTTTAGACAAAATCATACACTTTGATATATGTATATTCTGTTTTAATGAGAATTTTTTAAACAATTTTGGGATTAAAATTTGTTGCAACCAATACTGAAGGTGTACTAATCCTTCGTTAAACTATTTTATTATTATTATTATTATTATTATTATTATTATTATTATTATTATTATTATTATTATGTTCATGTGAAATTAGTTTTAGGGGTAGAACAGCGTCTAGGGAGTGGAAAGTAAAAACGTTTGTCCTGAGAAAGAGAAGGGTAGCTCCAATTTCTTGGATAAAGATCCCATCACCGGCATCAAGGCACATCTATCACTATCAATATTCTGTGGACTAGGAACATTGATTATGTATGTATTTCTTACTAAGCGATCTAAAGGAAATTATAACTAGACGCTGGTGTCAGAAGTATGTTATGAAGCATCCACAGCTCAGCCATGTCGACAGCTCTCTCTCTCTCTCTCTCTCTCTCTCTCTCTCTCTATATATATATATATATATATATATATATATATATATATATATATATATATATATATATATATATATATATAAACAACACTGGATTAGCCATGGACTCGAACCCATGCTGCTTTGTCCTGTCTCATCGTGGGCTAAAACACATGACGCCTTGATCCACTGGACCATACGATCCTTAAAAGTAGCGCATCCAGCGGAACTGGATGTTGTACTCGCTACCCAAGGACACATGATCTTGTGGATGACTCTAGGTTAATTTCATTCAAGTCCCTGTTTGGTGTACTAGTACAACGAGCAGCATGGGTTCGAGTCCTTGCCTAGAGCAGTTTTTTTTTAACACACTAGCCGATTCCCACCAAGGCAGGTGGCCCTAAAAAGAAAAACTTTCACCATCATTCACTCCATCACTGTCTTGCCAGAGGGGTGCTTTACCGGCTTGCCGGTTTCCCTGACTCCCTACATAAATGTTACTTTGCTCACACTCCAACAGCACGTCAAGTATTAAAAACCATGCGTCTCCAATCACTCCTATCAAACACGCTCACGCATGCCCGCTTGAAGTCCAAGCCCTTCACACACAAAACCTCCTTTACCCCCTCCCTCCAACCTTTCCTAGGCCGACCCCTACCCCGCCTTCCTTCCGCTCCATTCTCTCAACACGTCCGAACCACCTCAACAACCCTTCCTCAGCCCTCTGGACAACAGTTTTGGTAATCCCGCATCTCCTCCTAACTTCCAAACTACGAATTCTCTGCATTATATTCACACCAGACATTGCTCTCAGACATGACATCTCCACTGCCTCCAGCCTTCTCTTCGCTGCAACATTCATCACCCATGCTTCACACCCATATAAGAGCGTTGGTAAAACTGTACTCTCATACATTCCCCTATTTGCCTCCAAGGACAAAGTTCTTTGTCTCCACAGACTCCTAAGTGCACCGTTCACCCTTTTCCCCTCATCAGTTCCATGATTCACCTCATCTTTCATAGATCCATCCGCTGACACGTCCACTCCCAAATATCTGAATACATTCACCTCCTCCATACTCTCTCCCTCCAATCTGATATCCAATCTTTCATCACCTAATCTTTTTGTTATCCTCATAACATTACTCTTTCCTGTATTCACTTTTAATTTTCTTCTTTTACATACCCTACCAAATTCATCCACCAACCTCTGCAACTTCTCTTCACAATCTCCCAAGAGCACAGTGTCATCAGCAAAGAGCAACTGTGACAATTCCCACTTTATGTGTCATTCTTTATCTTTTAACTTCACGCCTCTTGCCAAGACCCTCGCATTTACTTCTCTTACAAACCCATCTATAAAAATATTAAACAACCACGGTGACATCACACATCTTTGTCTAAAGCCTACTTTTATGGGGAAATAATCTCCCTCTTTCCTACACACTCAAACTTGAGCCTCACTATCCTCGTGAAAACTCTTCACTGCATTCAGTAACCTACCTCTTATATCATACACGTGCAACATCAGCCACATTGCCCCCCTATCCACCCTGTCGTACGCCTTTTCCAAATACATAAATGCACACAAAAACCTCTTTAGCCTCACCTAAGCACTGTTCACTTATATGTTTCACTGTAAACACCTGGTCCACACACCCCCTACCTTTCCTAAAGCCTCCTTGTTCATCTGCTATCCTATTCTTCGTCTTACTCTTAATTCTTTCAATAATAACTCTGCCATACATTTTACCAAGTATACTCAACAGACTTATCCCCCTATAATTTTTGCACTCTCTTTTGTCCCCTTTGCCTTTATACAAAGGAACTATGCATGCCCTCTGCCAATCCCCAGGTACCTTACCCTCTTTCATACATTTATTAAATAATAGCACCAACCACTCCAAAACTATATCCCCACCTGCTTTTAACATTTCTATCTTTATCCCATCAATCAAAGCTGCTTTACCCCCTTTCATTTTACCTACTGCCTCACGAACTTCCCCCACACTCACAACTGGCTCTTCCTCACTCCTACAAGATGTTATTCCTCCTTGCCCTAAACACGAAATCACAGCTTCCCTATCTTCAACAACATTTAACAATTCCTCAAAATATTCCCTCCATCTTCCCAATACCTCTAATTCTCCATTTAATAACTCTCCTCTCCTATTTTTAACTGGCAAATCCATTTGTTCTCTAGGCTTCCTTAACTTGTTAATCTCACTCCAGAACTTTTTCTTATTTTCAACAAAATTTGTTGATAACATCTTACCCACTCTCTCATTTGCTCTCTTTTTACATTGCTTTACCACTCTCTTAACCTATCTCTTTTTCTCCATATACTCCTTCCTCCTTGCATCACTTCTACTTTGTAAAAACTTCTCATATGCTAACTTTTTCTCCCTTACTACTCTCTTTACATCATCATTCCACCAATCCCGCACCCACTTTCCTGCAACCACAAACTTCTGCTGAACACTCTAACACTTCATTTTTAAACCTTCTCCATACCTCTTCGACCCCATTGCCTATGCTCTCATTAGCCCATCTATCCTCCAATAGCTGTTTATATCTTATCCTAACTGCCTCCTCTTTTAGTATAAACGTTCATCTCTCTCTTCCCTGATGCTTCTGTTCTCCTTGTATCCCATCTACCTTTTACTCTCAGTGTAGCTACAACTAAAAAGTGATCTGATATACCTCTGGCCCCTCTATAAACATATACATCCTGAAGTCTACTCAACAGTCTTCTATCTACCAATTCATAATCCAACAAACTACTGTCATTTCGCCCTACATCATATCTTGTATACTTATTTATCCTCTTTTTCTTAAAATATGTATTACCTATAACTAAACCCCTTTCTACACAAAGGTCAATCAAAGTGCTCCCATTATCATTTACACCTGGCACCCCAAACTTACCTACCACACCCTCTCTTAAAGTTTCTCCCACTTTAGCATTCAGGTCCCCTACCACAATTACTCTCTCACTTGGTTCAAAGGTTCCTATGCATTCACTTAACATCTTCCAAAATCTCTGTCTCTCCTCTACATTCCTCTCTTCTCCAGGTGCATACACGCTTATTATGACCCACTTTTCGCATCCAACCTTTGCTTTAATCCACATAATCCTTGAATTTACACATTCATATTTTCTTTTCTCCTTCCATAACGGATCCTTCAACATTATTGCTAACCCTTCCTTAGCTCTAACTCTCTCAGATACTCCAGATTTAATCCCATTTATTTCTTCCCACCGAAACTTCTCTACCCCCTTCTGCTTTGTTTCACTTAGGGCCAGGACATCTAACTT
The DNA here is from genome assembly GCF_038502225.1 of Cherax quadricarinatus. Taxonomy (NCBI): domain Eukaryota; kingdom Metazoa; phylum Arthropoda; class Malacostraca; order Decapoda; family Parastacidae; genus Cherax; species Cherax quadricarinatus. The sequence continues at coordinate 24,508,254 of NC_091325.1, forward strand.
CTTTTCATTCATAACATCAGCAATCATCTGTTTCTTGTCATCCGCACTACATCCACGCACATTTAAGCATCCCAGTTGTATAAAGTTTTTCTTCTTCTCTTTTTTAGTAAATGTTTAGAGGAGAAGGGGTTACTAGCCCAGTGCTCCCAACATTTTAGTCGCCTCATACGACACGCATGCCTTATGGAGGAAAGATTCTTTTCCACTTCCCCATGGACAATAGAAGAAATAAAGAAGAACAAGAGCTATTTAGAAAAAGGAGAAAAACCTAGATGTATGTATATATATATACATGTGCGTGTATGTGAAGTGTGACCAAAGTGCAAGTAGGAGTAGCAAGATATCCCTGTTATCTAGCGTGTTTATGAAACAGAAAAAGAAACCAGCAATCCTAACATCATGTAAAACAGTTACAGGTTTCTGTTTCACAGTCATCTGGCAGGACGGTAGTACTTCCCTGGGTGGTTGCTGTCTACGAACAGCATATATATATATATATATATATATATATATATATATATATATATATATATATATATATATATATATATATATATATATATATATATATATATATATATATGTCGTGCCGAATAGGCAGAATTTGTGATCTTGGCTTAAATAGCAACGTTCATCTTGCCATATAGGACAAGTGAAAATTTGTGTATGCAATAATTTCGCCAAAATCATTCTGAACCTAACGAAAAAAAATATATTTCACTGTGTTTGTTTAGTATTAAATTACTGAAAACAAATCTAACATATATTTAGTTTGGTTAGGCTAAAATAAATTGCTCTCTTTATAATAAGGTTAGGTAAGTTTTCTAAGATTCTTTTGGTGCAAAATTAATTTTTTTTACATTAACATTAATGAAAAAAATATATCTTTAAACGTATGAGAGAAAATTTTAAAAATGACTTAATTTTAAATGAGTTCTTGCTAACTGACCAGTTTTACTTATTCGGCACGACGTATATATATAATATATATATATATATATATATATATATATATATATATATATATATATATATATTTATATATATATATATATATATATATTTATATATATATATATATATATATATTTATATATATATATATATTTATATATATATATATTTATATTCTTCTTCTTCTTTCAACGTACCAGCCGAATAAACAAGAACAAGAATTAGAAAGAAAATAGAAGAAAACCCAGAGGGGTGTGTATATATATGCTTGTACATGTATGTGTAGTGTGACCTAAGTGTAAGTAGAAGTAGCAAGACTTACCTGTAATCTTGCATATTTATGAGACAGACAAAAGACACCAGCAATCCTACCATCATGTAAAACAATTACAGGCTTTCGTTTTACACTCACTTGGCAGGACGGTAGTACCTCCCTGGGTGGTTGCTGTCTACCAACCTACTATATATATATATATATATAAATACATGAATATATATTATATATATATAATGTATATATATTTATAAAATATATATATATAAATATATATAAATATATATATATATATATATATATATATATATATATATATATATATATATATATATATATATATATATATATATATATTACTGTTAATGCAAAAATCACGAACAAGCTATGCGAGATGCAAAACAACTATGTTGGGAGTTGAATGATAGCTCTAGGCCTTTCGTGCTGCAATCAATACATCAAGCGCTTACAATGTTGCAGAATTGAGGAGGAGGTGGAAGGAAATACGATCAAAGGAAGCGTCTTTGCTTCCTCTGGATCGTTTCTGATCAGAAACGATCAGAAACGATCAGATCGTTTCTGATCAGATCAGATCATTTCTTATCAGAAACGATCCACGAAATGATTGGTTTTAAGCAAAGAACAACAATCCCTCAAGCAGGAGGTCGAAACAGTGATATTTTAGCCCGCCTCGTGGGAAGCCAGACAAAATACACGGCGTTCTAGTACACTAAGCCAAACAATGCTCAATCATCAGGTATCCAAGTACCAGTTGGCATATCACTCCGGATGCGAGCCCATACTTGGCTGGCTAGCTCAGAACTAATTTTATTCCTCTCCCATTTGGAATACCTGTCTCATGAGCAGTCCCCATATTAATGTATTCACGAAACAAGTGGGTGAGGGAGGGTATGTAAAAGTAGGAATATAAAAATGAACAAAGGAAAAAATGAAAAAATTGGGTAACGAAATATTGGATATCAGATTGGAAGGAGAATATACGGAAGGAAGTAAATGTGCTCAGAAATCTGGAAGTGAACTTGTCAGCAGTCGGATCTATGAAAGACGAGGAGAATTATAGAACTGACGAGGGTAAAAAGGTTACTGGTGGACTGAAGCACCTGTGGAGACGAAGAACATTATCCATGGAAGTAAAAAGGGGTTAGGAATGTCGTGAATGTTGCAACAAGGAGGAGGCTAGAGGCAGTGAAGATGTGTTTGGAGGCAGAAGAGATGTGTTTGAAGACAATGTGTGGTGTGAATATTATGCAGAAATTTCTAAGCTTCGGGATTACAGGACCTTTAGAACGTATAAATCTGTAGCGGAGTAAAGAATGGGTAGGGATCATCCTAGAAAAGTTGAAAGGCCGAAATAAAGAAGGTTTAGTGTGCGACTGGACATCCAGCAAGGGGTTACTAAGAGTATTATTCAGAGTGTTGAAGAGAGGACGTTGAGGTGTTTCGGACCTTTAGAAAGGATGGAACACAATAGAATGACTAGAAGGACGTATAAATCTGTAGCGGAGTAAAGAATGGGTAGGGATCATCCTAGAAAAGTTGAAAGGCCGAAATAAAGAAGGTTTAGTGTGCGACTGGCTTAGACATCCAGCAAGCGCAAGCATGTGTGAGCGTGTTATGTAGGGTGAATGGAGGGAAATGTTTTAAATGAAGTGACTTGCAAGCAAGATAACATTTATGAAAGGATTCAGTGAAAACTTTTTCTTCCTTTTTGGGTCACCCTACCTCGGTGGGAGACGGCAGTTGTTTTGGAATATATATATATACTTATATATATATATATATATATATATATATATATATATATATATATATATATATATATATATATATATATGCAAGGAATTCGCAAGAGCAGGCGAAATATACACAAACACTGATCTCTGGCTGAAGGAGACTCGAACCTACGAACCTTGAAACAAGGTACGCAGTGCTTTACCAATCTACCCACACTGGACCAATACCTTGGAGTCCAGCTTGCGCTAGACTTTGATCCAAGGCAGCCAGCTTTCAGGGAGAAGGCTTACAGCTTTTCATCTCATCACCTGCATGCATCAGCCTTACTAGAGATATTAACAAAGCAAGAAATTCACAAGAGCAAGCGAAATATACACAAACACTGATCTCTGGCTGAAAGAGACTCAACCTACGAACCTTGGAACAAGGTACGCAGTGCTTTACCTATCTAATGTCTAGCGCAAGCTGGACTCCAAGGTATTGGTCCAGTGTGGGTAGATTGGTAAAGCACTGCGTACCTTGTCCCAAGGTTCGTAGGTTCGAGTCTCCTTCAGCCAGAGATCAGTGTTTGTATGTATATATATATATATATATATATATATATATATATATATATATACATATATATATATATATATATATATATATATATATATATATATATGAAAGAGGGGAAGGTACCTAGGGATTGGCGGAGAGCGTGTATAGTCCCTTTATATAAAGGGAAGGAGGACAAAAGTGATTGTAAAAATTATAGAGGAATAAGTTTATTGAGTATACCAGGAAAAGTGTACGGTAGGGTTATTATTGAAAGAATTAGAGGTAAGACAGAATGTAGAACTGCGGATGAGCAAGGAGGTTTTAGAGTGGGTAGGGGATGTGTAGATCAAGTGTTTACATTGAAGCATATATGTGAGCAGTATTTAGATACAGGTAGGGAAGTTTTTATTGCATTTATGGATATAGAAAAGGCATATGATAGAGTGGATAGGGGAGCAATGTGTCAGATGTTGCAAGTATGTGGAATAGGTGGTAAGTTACTAAATGCTGTAAAGAGTTTTTATGAGGATAGTGAGGCTCAGGTTAGGGTGTGTAGAAGAGAGGGAGACTACTTCCCGGTAAAAGTATGTCTTAGACAGGGATGTGTAATGTCACCATGGTTGTTTAATATATTTATAGTTGGGGTTGTAAAAGATGTAAATGTTAAGGTGTTCGGGAGAGGGGTGGGATTAAATGATGGGGAATTAAATACAAAATGGGAAGTGACACAGTTAATTTTTGCTGATGATACTGTGCTTATGGGAAAGTCTAAAGAAAAAATGCAAAGGTTTGTGGACGAAATTGGGAATGTGCGTAAAGGTAGAAAGTTGAAAGTGAACATAGAAAAGAGTAAGGTGATGAGAGTATCAAATGATTTAGATAAAGAAAAATTGGATACCAAATTGGGGAGGAGGAGTATGGAAGAAGTGAATGTTTTCAGATATTTGGGAGTTGACGTGTCAGCGGATGGATTTATGAAGGACGAGGTTAATCATAGAACTGATGAAGGAAAAATGGTGAGTGGTGCATTGAGGTATGTGTGGAGGCAAAAAATGTTATCTATGGAGGCAAAAAAGGGAATTTTTGAAAGTATAGTAGTACCAACACTCTTATATGGGTGTGAAGCTTGGGTTGTAAATGTTGCAGCGAGGAGATGGTTGGAGGCAGTGGAGATGTCCTGTCTAAGAGCAATGTGTGGTGTAAATATTATGCAGAAAGTTCGGAGTGTGGAAATTAGGAGAAGGTGTGGAGTTAATAAAAGTATTAGTCAGAGGGCTGAAGAGGGTTTGTTGAGGTGGCTTGGTCATTTAGAGAGAATGGATCAAAGTAGAATGACATGGAGAGCTTATAAATCTGTAGGGGAAGGAAGGCAGGGTAGGGGTCGTCCTCGAAAAGGTTGGAGGGAGGGGGTAAAGGAGGTGTTGTGGGCGAGGGGTTTGGACTTCCAGCAAGCGTGCGTGAGCGTGTTAAATAGGAGTGAATTTAGACAAACGGTATTTGGGACCTGACGATCTGTTGGAGTGTGAGCAGGGTAGTATTTAGTGAAGGGATTCAGGGAAACCGGTTATTTTATATAACCGGACTTGAGTCCTGGAAATGGGAAGTACAATGCCTGCACTCTAAAGGAGGGGTTTGGTATATTGGCAGTTTGGAGAGATATATTGTGTATTTTTATACGTATATACTTCTAAACAGTTGTATTCTGGGCACCTCTGCATAAACAGTGATTATGTGTGAGTGAGGTGAAAGTGTTGAATGATGATGAAAGTATTTTCTTTTTTGGGATTTTCTTTCTCTTTGGGTCACCCTGCCTCGGTGGGAGACGGCCGACTTGTTAAAAAAAAAATATGTATATATATATATATATATATATATATATATATATATATATATATATATATATATATATATGTGTGTGTGTGTGTGTGTGTGTATGTGTGTGTGTGTGTGTGTGTGTGTGTGTGTGTGTGTGTGTGTGTGTGTGTGTGTTGCCGAATAGGTAAAATTGGCCAATTAGCAAGAACTTATTTAAAATTAAGTCCTTTTAAAATTTTCTCTAATACGTTCAAAGATTTTTTTTTTCATTTATGTTAATGTAAAAATTAATATTTTTGTACCAAATGTATCTTAGAAAACTTACCTAACCTTAATATAACAATTTAATTTAGCCTAATCCAACTAAACATATCTTAGATAAGTTTACAATTATTTAATAATAAGCAAACACAATGAAATATTTTTTTCGTTAGGTTCGCAACAATTTTTGCGAAATTATTGCATACACAAATTTTCACTTGCCTTATTCGGCAAGAAGATAGTTGCTGTTTAAGCCAAAATAACAAGTTTTACATATTCAGCACGACATATATACACCGAGAAAGGAGAAACACTTTCACTGTCACTCACTTCTTCACTGTTTTGCCAGACGTGCTCCAACATTATTTCTCAGCTTCTCTAAACTACAGTATTTCCACCCGTCCTTGAGAGTGCAGGCACTGTACTTGCCACCTTCGGTTATCCCGTTTCCATGAATCTTTTCATAAATGCTACCATGCTCACAGCATGTCGTTAAGTCATAAAAACCACTTGCCTCTATTCACTCGTAACACGCTTACACACCTGGTGGATGTCCAAGCCCCTCGCAAACTAAACCTCCCTTATTCCTTCCCTCCAACCTTCTCTAGGTCATTTTAAAGCGATGTACTAAGTTAATTATGGAAGCTGCATTGGAATCTAAACTGTCAGCAAGATTTTTTTGGTATTTATAAGCATCTTTGAAGGGCAGTTCCTAGATGCAGATGGAGAGCCCGTTGTCTGAAGATGTAGAGTTATACTCCTCTTTCTCGGATCAAACCTGATTTCCTCCTATGACATGACCTGTGTAACCACAACAGACTGCGCGATTCCCCTTAAATATAAAAAATATAAATTATTATAATAACAGTGATAACAAAAATAAGAATAATATTTTAAGAGCTTCAATTTTTTACAGAAAGTATTTTAAAAGAGTTTCCAAAACATGTGTTGCAACCTACTTTATGCTAGCCTAATTTTTTTTTTACCACCAACCCCTACCTACGTACATCAAACTGACCACTAACCCGCCCACGTACATCATTTATGTTGCATAAGCAATTGAAGATTACGACTGATGTGTGTAGGAAGATGATAGTCATTACGCCTCGTATATTGCTGCAACATGAGCATGGTGATGGTGCTTGAGTGTGTAAGTCAGTGATTGTGGCACCACATCTCTTGCTCGCCTCCAAGGCCACTGTGCCAATAGGGGCAAGTTTTGTGCAGCGGTTTTTTTCTTGCTTGAGATGAAGTAACTTATAATTTGATATCCAGTGGCTACTGGGTTCAGAAGGATAGAGAATAATTACAGGTAAATTGAGACGGTATGTGAAATGCTTACTGGAGCCGTTTGCTTCATGTAGAGAAGGATTTTCAGAGTCTGAGTCAGCAAGAAAGATAAGAAAAATAATAAGAAACTTTTAAATCGACGAACGTAACAGTAACTTTTTCTCTAGTTATTCACACACACACACACACACACACACACACACACACACACACACACACACACACACACACACACACACACACAAACACACAAACACACAAACACACAAACACACAAACACACATACAAATAAGTGGGAAGAGTGGCACGAAAGAGTCAAAAAGGCATCACCGGACATCATAGCCCTCTCAGAAACCAAGCTCACAGGGATAATAACAGGTGCCATCTTTCCAACGGGATATCAGATCCTGATGAAAGACAGAAGGAACAGAGAGGGTGGAGAGTGGCACTGCTTATCAAAAACCAATGGGATTTTGATGAGTTGGAGAGAGGAGTCAGAGGAGAAGCAAGAGATTACCTAGTACTTACGCTTCAATCTGGAGGACCCAAGGTGGTGATTGCAGTGATGTATTACCCACTACAGAACAACAGGAGGCCAAGGCAAGAGTATGATGAGAGTAAAAGAGCGATGGTTGACACACTGGCTAAAGTAGCCAGGAGGGCTCATGCAAGCACCGCAAAGCTACTGATCATGGGTGACTTCAACCACAAGGAAATCGATTGGGAAAACTTGGAGCCACTTGGGGGCCAAGAAACGTGGAGGGCTAAGATGATGGAGGCGGTACTGGAAAATCTCGTGTACAACCACAGAATTATTAGGAAGTGGAACAGTCTGGCAAGCGATGTAGTGGAGGTAGGAACCATAGATAGTTTTAAGACGAGGTATGATAAAGCTCGTGGAGCAGGGAGAAGGAGGACCCAGTAGCGGTCAGTGAAGAGGTGGGGCCAGGAACTGAGTATCGACCCCTGCAGCCACAATTTGGTGAGTACACACACATACATCACTACTGTGTAAGGGAGGTTAAAGTAGAGAAACTTCTGTGAGACTTGTACGTAGAAAATGCAGTGGTACTTGTCATGTTGTCTTATGGGCACTAAGAGATGGAGCAGAAGCAGTGTGTAAGCTGTTAGCCGCAGTCTGTAAGTTGATGGAAGCGGTACATTCCGCAAAACTGGAAAACCGCAAATGTCATATTAATATTCATTGGAGGAAGACACAGGCAGCTCTGAGCTACATACCGCCACACTTAATATGCATCTTTTATGATAGCTAGTACAACCCAACTTTGTTGTAGGCTTTCCTACACCCAGGGGCAGGTTTTAAGCTACACTGCATTCCAAACTTTTATATTGGGGGATTAGCATCCCCTTTAGGAGGCATTTCTTTGGTTGCGCAATGCTGAGTGACCCATTACGTTAGAGTTTGTTTACATACGGCATTCTAAAGTTTTAATTTCCGGCGAGGGTGGAGGTGGCAGCGCCCTTGTAGGAAAATAAGCTCCTTTTTGGTTTGTCTATGGAAATTGGTTGCTGGGGAGAGTCTCCCATTCCTGCCTAGTGACGTGGCAGGTGACGTATTGAATTATCCGCATCACCTAACAAGGCGGGTGCTGGGGTTAGTCAACACCTTCTCTCCATCTCCCCCCTCTCACCTGATAAGGCGTGTATATAGGAATAAGCCTTCTATAGCCACTGAAAAATACAAAAAACCATTATTCATTGTTTTCCATTATAGATTTTTTGTGTGTGTTTGTGTGTGTGTGTGTTGGGGGTCAATTCCTTCGGTCTCTCCTCGTAATGTACTCCACTTAGCTCTGAAACAAGTCAAGCTGTAATCCTAAAAATAATCTTCATTTCTACAATTACATGATACATCTTATACAGACCTAGCTGACATCAGTGACATACTATATAGAAAGTCCCTGGTCATGCAGAGGATTACGAACATCTTGGGTTAATCTTGTCCCCCAGGATGCGACCCACTCCAGCCGGCTAGCACTTAGGTGCGTAGCTACTTGCTGCTAGGTGAACAGGGACAGCTGATGTGAGAAAACACGCTGAATGTTTCCACTCGTACAGGAGATCGAGCCACAGGTTGCGAATCTAACGGTTTACACGCTCTTCTGGTACAATGTTCGCTGTGATGTTTACTCCAAGATTTTTTTCTTTCTTCGACCAAGTAGTTTCTCATCACCTGGCCTGTGTTACATCTCCATTTACATCTCCATTCACTAAATTTCACAACCTTCAACTTATTGGGATTGAACTCCAGCACCCACTTGCTTGACCACCCCAATAACATATCTTGATCCTCCTGGTCAAAGCCCTCCTTTTTTTCGTATTTTTTTTTTCAATAGTTTCGCATTATTTACAATCCGTTACAAGTATAATTCGATCCCATGTGACAGGAAATTTACATGCATCAAGAGAAGTAGTGGTCGTCGAACTGATCTTTGGGAGACATCACTTTTTACTATAATCCAGTTTGATATATCCTCATGAACTGTCACTCTTTGTTTTATAAGAACCAACATGTTAAGCCTGAGTACTGGGCTGCTGCAAATATCAATTGCCAGAAAACACATCAGAGATCGATGGAAGGAGAGTTCAGCTCATATACGTGTTACCCGTAAGATATATTGCGTCCACCGCCTCATCTGTCCTTGCTTCCTCATTACCTGACAATTTTTTCCTCGTCTGTGAATTCCTCCTCAAATTTTCTCTTGTATTCTGAGCATAGCTATTGATTTACAGTTATTTTCCTTATATGACAATGAAGCAGTTTTGATTGTACTTTAGCCTTCTCCGTTCGCTCATTTTCGAATTCTCTCTCAGCTTCCACTGGCTCCCAAATTTAATCGTTCCAAGCATTTCTGTTCCTGTCTATATTTTCTTCCATCCTCTGCGCCTTAAATTTATTCTACATTCTTTTGAACTTTATAACCTGGCTGAACCATGGGTTTTCTGCATGATTTATAATTCTTCATTTGA
>NC_091325.1:24523134-24535313 GCF_038502225.1 Cherax quadricarinatus
TTGGAAAAGGCGTATGACAAGGTGGATGTTGGATGGGGGGGCAATGTGGCAGATGTTGCAGGTGTATGGAATTGGAGGTAGGTTACCAGAAGCAGTTTACAGTTTTTACGAGGATAGTGAGGCACAGCTTAGAGTAAGTAGAAGAGAGGGAGATTATTTCCCAGTAAAAGTAGGCCTTAGGCAAGGATGTGTGATTTTACCGTGGTTGCTCAATATATTGATAGATAGAGTTGTAAGAGAAGTGAATGTGCGGGTCTTGGAAAGAGGTGTGGGGTGAAAAGATTTAGAATCTAACACAAAGAGGGAGTTGCCACAGTTGCTCTTTGCTGATGACACTGTGCTTCTGGGAGATTCTGAAGTGAAGTTGCAGAGAACATAAGAACATAAGAAAGAAGGAACATTGCAACAGGCCTACTGACCCATGCAGAGCAGGTCCATGTACCTCCCCGGATTAGACCAATGACTCCCCCCGGTTTAGCCCAAAGACCCACCCAGTCTGATCATCTCCACTCAAGGATGGAGCACTGCACCAGACTCAGCAGCACAAGCTAGTCAGGTCCAACTCACACCCACCCACACCCACTCATGTATTTATCTAACCTATTTTTAAAACTACACAACGTTTTAGCCTAAATAACTGTACTCGGGAGATTGTTCCACTCATCCACAACTCTATTACCAAACCAGTGCTTTCCTATACCCTTTCTGAATCTGAATTTTTCCAACTTGAAACCATTGTTGCGAGTCCTGTCTTGGCTGGAAATTTTCAGCACGCTGTTTATATAACCTTTATTTATTCCTGTTTTCCATTTATGCACCTCGATCATATCTCCCCTAATTCTACGCCTTTCGAGAGAGTGCAGATTCAGGGCCCTCAGTCTATCATCATAGGGAAGATTTCTGATACATGGGATCATCTTTGTCATCCTCCTTTGTACGTTTTCCAGAGCATTTATATCCATTCTGTAATACGGTGACCAGAACTGAGCAGCATAGTCTAAATGAGGCATAACCAAGGATATATAGAGTTGAAGAACAACCTGAGGACTTCTATTATTTATACTTCTAGATATGAAGCCAAGAATTCTGTTAGCTTTATTGCGAACACTAATGCACTGTTGTCTTGGTTTTAAATTACTGCTAACCAGAACTCCTAAATCCTTTTCGCAATCAGTAGTATTAAGATCTACATTATTTAGTTTATATGTGGCATGGTTATTTACCTGTCCAACATTTAGAACTTCGCATTTGTCAATATTAAATTGCATCTGCCACTTCTCCAACAATTGCATCAGTCTATTCAAATCATCCTGGAGTGCTCTAGTGTCCTCATTAGAATGAATTGGACGGCCTATTTTGGTGTCATCAACAAATGTGCTTATGTCGCTATTTATTCCCTCATCTATATCGTTTATGTAAATTGTGAACAACAACGGGCTCAACACTGACCCCTGAGGAACACCGCTTGTGACGTGCCCCCATTCTGATTTCTCCCCATTTATGCAAACTCTCTGCTGTCTATTTTTCAGCCATGCCTCTGCCCAGGAAAAAAATTCTCCACCTACTCCGTGTGCCCTAAGTTTCCTCAATAGCCTCTGGTGTGGAACTCTATCGAATGCCTTACTGAAGTCCACATACACAATATCATATTCATTACCATGATCTAGCTCCTCAAACACCTTAGTGAAAAAAGTTAGTAAATTCATAAGACAGGAACGCCCCTTTGTAAAACTGTGTTGAGATTCATTAATCAATCTGTGCCTGTCAAGATGGCTACGAATTGCTTCGGCAATTATTGATTCCATAAATTTTCCCACTATGGAGGTAAGGCTTATTGGTCTATAGTTCGAACCCAAGGACCTGTCACCTGCCTCGTAAATAGGTATTACATTTGCCATTTTCCACTTATCAGGCACTATGCCAGTTTGTAGTGATATGTTAAAAAGATTAGCCAAAGGTATGCTAAGTTCCTCTTTACATTCCTTTAACACCCTAGCAAACAGTTCATCAGGGCCTGGGGATTTGTTAGGTTTTAGTTTCTCTATTTGTCTGAGGACCATGTCACTAGTTACCGCAATCGTGCATAGTTTATTATCATCCTGTTTTACATAATCTATTATTTCAGGAATATCGCTAGTATTTTCCTGGGTGAAAACTGAGAGGAAGTAGGTATTTAGAATTTCACACATATCCTTATCACTGTCAGTGAACTGACCAGAGTTACTCTTAAGTGGGCCAATCTTGTCCCTAATCTTACTTCTGTATACCTGAAAGAATCCTTTAGGGTTAATCTTTGAATCCCTTGCGACCTTAGCCTCATAATCCCTTTTTGCTTTTCTTATTCCTTTCTTTATTTCTCTCTTTAATTGAATATAATGATTTCTTAACTGCCCATCCCCTCTTTAGATACGCCTATATATGCCTCTCTTTTGACCAATGAGATGTTTTAATCTATTGTTCATCCATTTGGGATCATTTTTGTTATATCTAATTTCCCTACTCGGAACAAAAGTTGTCTGGGCAGCTAGAACTATGCTCTGAAAAACGTCATATTGGCAACCAAGATCACCTACCTGACCCATAGTCAGGACATCCCAATTTAGCCCACCCAGGCAATTTTTCAGTCCCATGAAGTCGGCCAAGCGAAAATCTGAGACAGAGATTTGATTGCAGTTATCTGGGTAATTCCATGATATATTAAAACTAAGTGATTTGTGATCACTTTTCCCAAGCTCATCATTAACTTCAAGCTTATTAATTAGTGAATCTTTGTTGGCAAGAACCAAGTCAAGCAGATTGTTTCCTCTAGTTGGTTCTGTCACAACCTGTTCTAAAAAGCAATCCTGAACCGTATCAAGATAGTCACTAGACTCAAGATTTCCTGTCATATTGTTCCAATCAATTTGTCTAAAGTTAAAATCTCCCATTATAATAACATTTTCATATCTAGATGCCTTATAAATTTCGTCCCAAAACAGCTTACTGCCCTCCCTATCAAGGTTTGGGGGCAAATAAATCACACCCAAAATTAATTTGTCATGTCCCTCGAGAAACTGTAGCTAAACAGATTCTGTGTTCGATGTCTCTAATCTTATATCATGTCTGAGACAACAATTTAAATTTTCTCTGACATACATCGCCACCCCACCACCCTTCCTGTTGACCCTGTCAGTGTGGAATAGTTTATAACTCTATATGTTGCATTCAGAAGGCATTTCTCTATCTTTCAGGTTGAACCAGGCCTCTGTTATACCAATAATATCTATATTACCTACACTTGCAAGTAATCTTAGCTCATCTATCTTATTTCTTAGACTCCTACTATTTGTATAGTAAACCTTAAGGGAGCTAGTCACTCGTTGCCCTCTACTATCCCTCTTTGTTTGTTGATCAGTTGATTTGCGATTTCTAGCAACTTTATTTTGAATATTGTCTTTTAAATATATCCCTGAGGTAACCTGGTAATAACTGCTGTTTTTAACCCTAATGCTGCAGCCTGATTGTTTCCCACAAACACCCATACCTCTATAATCTATCAGTTTAAATTCCTAGACAAGTCATCAATTACCCTCTCAATTGAATTGGCTAATGCAATCACTCCATCCCGAGAGAGATGAACCCCATCCCTTGCATACATATCACGTTTGTCAAAGAATAGGTCCCAGTTATCAATGACTGGGATTGCAAGTTCCTTGCAGTACCTGTCTAGCCAGCAATTTATACCAATTGCCCTAGACATCCATTCATTGCCCACTCCCTTTCTAGGCAAGATACTACATATGACTGGGATCCCTCCCTTCTATGGTTGACCTTTACTTATCCAGCAGCTCCTCTCTCCTGCCCTTCCCAATGTCATTACCCCCAGCACTAAGACAGATAATGGGCTTGTTCCCATTACCTGCCATAATATTATCCAACCTGCTGACTATGTCACCAACACCAGCTCCAGAAAGACACACTCTCTGTCTGACCTTTCTGTCTCTGTTACAAAATGCACGGTCCATATATCTTACCTGAGAATCGCCTACTATTAAAATATTCTTACCTTGATTAGCAGGGGAATCAGTGGTACCTTCAACCTCACTAACCACTGAAGTATACTCGTCTTGGAGAACAGAGAATCGATTTCCTACCTTCACATCTTCTCTATTAACTCTCCTCATCTTCCTTCTTCCTGAACTGTGAACTACTTGCCACTTAGAGCGGCTGTCACTATCACTGCTGGCGACCCTTCCTTCCTTACCAGCTAAATCCTTCTCACACTCGCTCCCAGACTCATCTGTGTGAAGCTTCAGCTTCCTATTTTCCTCCTGAAGAAGTAGAATCTCCTTCTTCAACACTTGAACCTGAGATTCTAAAACACTACAACAAGCCATGGTGCTTGGTAACAGCTCACGCTAACTCCCAAGAGCTTAGGCAGGTAGGACAGCAGGTGACCACTGACCTCAGTGTACTGACCACTGACCTCAGCGTACTGAGGTTGGTGGATGAGTTAGGTAGGGTATGTAAAAGAAGAAAATTAAAAGTGAATATAGGAAAGAGTAAGGCGATGAGAATAACGATATGATTAAGTGATGAAAGAATGAATATCAGATTGGAGGGAGAGAATGTGGAGGCGGTGAATGTATTCAGATATTTAGGAGAAGACGTGTCAGCAGATGGGTCTTTGAAGGATGAGGTGAATCATAGAATTTTTAGGGAAAAAAGGTGAGTGGTGCACTTAGGAGTCTGTGGAGACAAAGAACTTTGTCCATGGAAGCAAAGAGGGGAATGTATGACAATATAGTTATACCAACACTCTTATTTGGGAGTGAAGCAGGAGTGGTGAATGTTGCAACGAGAAGAAGGCGGAGGCAGTGGAGATGTCATGTTTCAGGCCAATGTGTGGTGTGAATATAATGCACAGAATTCATAGTTTGGAAATTAGGAGGTGCGGGATTACCAAAACTATTATCCAGAGGGCTGAGGAGGGGTTGTTGAGGTTGTTCGAAATTGAAGAGAGGATGCAGCAAATATAGAATGACTACGAGTGTGTATAAATCTGTAGTGGAGGGAAGGCAGGGTATGTGTCGGACTAGGAAAGGCTGGAGGGAGGGGGTAAAGGAGGTTTTGTGGTAAAAGAGGCTTGTGTGAGCGAATTTGATAGGAGTGAATGGAGACAAATGGTTTATAATACTTGACGTACTGTTGGAGTGTGAGCAAAGTAACATTTATAGAGAGATTCAGGGAAACCGGCAGACCGGACTTGAGTCCTGGAGATGGGAAGTACAGTGTCTGCACTCTGAAGGATGAGTGTTAATGTTGCAGTTTTATAACTGTAGTGTAAGCTCCTCTCTGGCAAGACAATGATGGAGTAAATGATGAAAGTTTTTCTTTTTCGGGGCACCCTAACACACACACACACACACACACACACACACACATACATACACACAGACACAAACACACACAAACACACACACACACAAACACACACACAAACACACACTAATATATATATATATATATATATATATATATATATATTATATATCAATAACAACACTGCACTACCCAAGGAGTCGAACCCATGCTGTTTTGGCCCACCTCATGGTAAGGAAAAACGCATGAAATTTAGGCCACTAGACCAGACAATCCTTAACAATGGCGCCATTGTTAAGGATTGTGTGGTCTAGTTGTCTAAAGCGTCATGCGTTTTCGCGTGCCATGAGACGGCTAAAATGGCATGGGTTCGGCTCCTTGGCTATTGCAGTGTTGTTATTGATCAATACCACTCGTTTCGTGGGTACAATAATGTAATATATATATATATATATATATATATATATATATATATATATATATATATATATATATATATATATATATATGTGTGTGTGTGTGTGTGTGTGAGGGAAAAGTTCAATAGATAGGAGTAGCGAGGGATTATATAGTAACAATAGTTTCATTGCCGGCTACTTGTTAAGGTAGGGTAAGTCAAGCTCCCGCTATTCCCGCCTTTTTTCCCACTCCCCGAAAGTGATAGTTTCATTGCCGGCTACTTGTTAAATTAAGGTAGGGCAAGTCAAGCTCCCGCTATTCCCGCCTTTTTCCCCCACCCCGAAAGTGATAGTTTGACTGCCGGCTGCTTGTTAAGGTAGGGTCAGTCTAGCTCCTGCTATCCCTTCCCCTCCTTCTTCCCCCCCCCCCCGCGAAAGGTGACGTGTGGGGCTCCGGTCCAAACAGTAATCACTAGACTCACAGCTCCCAGCACTACTGTAAGTACATGCCTGCCTTGTATTCTAGTGGATTTATTGGTTGAAAGCTTCACTTTTGACCAATAATAAACTTAGTCCTTTCAGTCTTGCTCTAAGTTGTCTGTTGTAATAATCACCACATCTTTTAGGTATTGTACTTATCATGGAGAGTGATTTCTTAAGCAGTGGGTAACCTGTCTATCTTTCCAGCTTGGATGACAGAGAGGGTCACCTGCCAATCAACGAGTAGAACTGATGAAGATGGACTAACGTCCTGAGACTTCCCCTTTTTGGATTTAATTACCTGTGCACCTGTATGAAATTGCAGAACGTAACCCCTCATCATTACAGCAGTAAAGAACCTGCTTTCCTGTCATCGGGATAGGATACTCAAGGCTATACTGTGAAGAACTAGCCAGTGGGTTGTGACCAACACCTGCGAACACCCCCCCCCCCATCATCGGCAACGGCTACGATTTCAACAAGCAGTGTCACCAAAACCAGACACCCAAGTATTATATTAGCGTTGAATTCAGTTATCATTTATATTTTTCATTTTTCATTTTCTTTAATGTAGGATTAATATTTCATATTTAAGTGTTTTATATTTTATATTTTATATATAATAAAGTGTTTATGTTTGTCTGTTATTATTTCTTTTTCTATTCATTAATTTTCCTGAGGAGGAGCCAGCCTTGGTAATACTGTCTGAAGTTATTACAGGGCTGAGTAAGCCTTCACAAGTGGCGACCTTGCCAGGATCAACTCTACTGAATCAAGATTCAACTTCATCTCCAATCTACCATTGGAACTTCAACGTCGCATACCACAGACGGTTACCACCAGCCATGAGTAATCATTCTCTATGGTAGGACTACAGTACAGGTATTTAAAAGATTTGGTGATTGTTATGGTCTCAATTTATTGTAAGTCAAGTCAAGGCAGGAATACAAGTTATTTCTGCCATCTATTTTTGTGTGAGCTTGAAACACTTTGGAGGATTAGACTCTAGGGACCCGAGATTTTCCAGTGACAATTTGTTTCATTGAGCTCTTTATTATATCAAGGGAACTGTCGTAGGACACTCTTGATTTGTTCGTGAGAAGATTGGATGGTCAAGTGACCCCATTCTACTTACTGTTTGCTCGGAGCCTGCATAGAACCCTTCGTTTTAATTAATACATAATGTTTAATTGAAGCAGGGATCGAGCCCTCTGGTTTATTTACAGTTTGAGTGGAGCAGGAATTGAACCCTCCGTTTTCTTTAATACCCGTTTCATTTCCCCTGATAGTTTAAGTTATTCTTGCAAGCATGGAGGAATACCAGTTTTGGATGAACACTGGAAGTAAGTTAGGAATAACAGGGAAAAATTTAGAATCTTTCATTAGTGCTAAGTTCCAGGAAAGACTTGAAAGAGAGAGAATTGAGAGAGAAGAGAGACAGAAAGGGAAAGAGAAGAAGGAGAGAGAGAGAATCGAAAGAGAAGAGAAAAAGGAGAGAGAGACAATCGAAAGAGAAGAGAAAAAGGAGAAAGAGAACCTTGAAAGACAGGAGAAAAAGGAGAGAGAGAGAATTGAGAGAGAAATCCAAGAAAGACAGTTAGAAAGAGAAAGAGAAGACAAAAAGGAACGTGATAGACTTGATCGTGAAAAGCTAGAGAACGTGAGGAACAGGCTAAAATACATGAGGAACAGGCTAAAATAAGAGAACTTGAGGAAAGAGCAAAGGATAGAGAAGTTGAGGAAAAAGCTAGAGAACTTGAGTTAATAGAGAGAGAAAAGGATCGCGAGCTCAAAAAAGCTCGCCTTGAATTAGAGAAAAAAAAGTTAACTCTTACACAACAGCAATTAGAGGAAGGAGTAATTGAACATCATGCAGCTAGTGCACATATTCCAACACCTAATTTACCTCCCTTCACAGAGGGGGATTAAAGAAAAGATATCACCCCGATACCAAAATGTCTTGACTGGTCAGACAAAGCCCAGGCTTCCCCTGTCCATCCCGTTTTCCCTGATTTTAACCCTTTTAGATATACGGGACTCTTTATAAATTTTACAACCAAATCCCCCTTCTTTTCAGAATCCCTAATGCCAAAAAATGTTACAAAGGAAAATTTTTTCATAAAATTTGAATATAAAAAAGGTATCTTGACAAGCGATTAAAATTTAAAACGATGAGACGATTTTCCCTTCTTACTTTAATTTAAATGAGAAAACTGTTAAAGGGCTATGACTCCAGGGCCGGAAATTTCTGATCGTAAAATTTTAAAAAAATTTGGGGAAACCTTTTTTAAAAAAATCCCCTCAGATGCCCCTTTTTTGG
The DNA here is from genome assembly GCF_038502225.1 of Cherax quadricarinatus. NCBI lineage: Eukaryota > Metazoa > Arthropoda > Malacostraca > Decapoda > Parastacidae > Cherax > Cherax quadricarinatus. Next base: position 24,531,694 of record NC_091325.1, read on the forward strand.
AAAAATTTGCCAACTGTCACCCTCCCGAGGTACCCCCGGGGTACCATGGTCAAAATGCCTTCAACGGTACCTTTAAAAAATTTTTGATATCGTTGGTCCTTTATCTCCACTTTCATCTGGGACATAGAAAATATTAACATTATTTATTATGCTTTTAGTTTCCCCGAAGCCGTTCCTTAAAAACCATAATACTACAGAGGTGGCTGGTTTTGTCCATCTTTCCAGGTGGGCTCCCCGAGGGAAATTTTTCTGACCTGGACACAATTCACATCTGACTTAATGCAACATCCTACCCTTTTTGAGGGTTTTTTAAACCCCTCATCCCAGCTGTAATGGGGGATTGAGCGCCACACATTCTAACCATTTTTGAAACTTTCCTTTAAAATTGGAGTGGCATCTTTTCCCCGGGTTGTTTGCCATGAGGGAGGTTCCCCGGGCTCTTTGGGGGTTTTCACCGAACTTCTCTATGGTAGACAGGCCAGAGGCCCCTTTCCTCCTTTGACTTATGGACTAATGAGGAGGGGAGGTGAGGTTATCTTCTTTCCAGCTCCTTGATTAGATCCAAACTTGAAGAGACCTCCCCGACATAGTTCGTAAAACCTTAGCTTTTTTTGGACCAGTACAAAAACCATTTTGATTTCTGTCAGAGGGGAAATTTTTAAAATAGGGGATAAGGTCTTGTACTTTTTCCCACGTCAAAAAATTATTAGTAGCATGGAAAAGGGCCCATAAAGATTAAAAAATTTTGGGTTTAAAATATAGAAGTCGGGGGAAAATTGCTTTTCATATCCCTCCTTTTAAAAAAATTTCAAAAAATTCGGGTTTAAATGCCTTTAAAAATTTGATTAGTTTTTTAAGAACTTTATGACAACTGAAGAATGAAGGTATGAACCCTTTCTGACTATGATGAAGAACCATGACTTGGACTCTTACCCCCGATGCACCAACATTAAATTAATGAATCTTTTAGACCTAAAGAAGAACTACTTCAATGTGTATAACTTTTCAGATGTCTTTACTGATATTCCCGGTGTTACCCCCAGGAGTCCATGATTATTAGTGATTGAAATCCATCAAACGAAAAATTTTCCCACCCCGTTCATTAGGGGGGATTTGAGAGAGGTAGACAAATTAAAAACAAAGATCATTGAACCTTCAGTATCTTATATTGTTTACCCGTAGCATGGTTAAGAAGGAGGATAATTCATATAACTTTCTATTCCAGAGGCCCAATCTTAACTAGGGGGGATGCTGAGCCTTCCCAATAGAAGCGTCTACACAAATTTTATGCCTTCCTTTTTCAGAGTTGATATTGCGAGGATATTATCAAGAATGTTGATCCTTCTTCTAACAGACCGCTTTTTCCCACAAACCCGGACTGATGAAATAGAACATGCCTGGTTTGGAACCCCGTGCACCCACGTGAGTATGGAAAGGGCGGGGAAATTTCCAAATGTTTCAGTTTTTTTTTGATAACATTTATGTAATGACATCCCATGGGGGAAATATCCAAACATTAACATCAGTTTTGTAGGTTACGCTCCTGGGCCCACCGCCGAAGAAATGCTTGGGATAAAAGATTAGATATCTTGGGCGTACTTAATAACTCCCAGCCTCTCAGTAAGATCAAAACTTTTTTTTTTTTAAATTCCCAAAACCCAAAAAGCTCATGGGAGCTTTTTTGGCTTAAATTTTTTTCCCGGGTTTTTTTCCCAACCATGATCTTAAGGCATCTTATCAGACTTCCTTAAAAAATCTTGAAGGGAACCCCTGAACTTTTTTGTGACTGGGAAAAATTTAATGAATTAAAAATATCTTTCGAAAGACCCATACTTAAAATTCGATTTAAAAAACATTTTTAAGAACTGAGTTCCAAACTGGTTGGGTGTTACCATGATGGTATTCTTTTTAGCCTGCCAGAAACTCCTTCCCAAACAAATATCCCCAAAGAAAAGGAATGTTTAGCCCTTTTGTGGGGTTTTCCAAACTTAAATTTTTTTTTGCTGGGAAAAGAATTCATTTTAAAACGGGCCAGACCTTTTATATACCTGAAACTTTTAAGGAACCAACAGTCGCCCTTTAGGTGGACATTCACCCAGGCTTTTGTTCCATATTGTATATCAATGGTTTATCCAAATTATTTTCTACTGGTTGGTTTGGCAGTAGTAGAAGATTTGTTGTTTTGGTTTCCCATGTTTGAACTTTTTCCCCGCCTATTCTTCTTTTACCCTTTGGCATAAGTCTTGGGATGGGGGGGTGTGAGGGGAAAAATTCAATAGAAGAAGTGGGAGATAAACAATAGTTTCATTGCCGCCTTTTGGTAGGGGAAGTCAAGCCCCCCTATTCCCGCCTTTTTCCCCCCCGAAAAAGGGTTTCATTGCCAGTACTTGTTAAGGAAAGCAAGCCCCGCCCCTTCCCCCCCTTCTTCCCCCCAAAGGTGACGTGGGGCTCCCAAAAGAATCCTAAACTCCAAAACCCAACTACTGTGCATTTCCTTGTATTCTAGTGGTTTATTGGTTAAAATTTTATTTGAAAAAAAACATTTCCCAGTCTTGCCTGTTATGTTTAATAATACCCCATCTTTTTGGCAACACTGGAGTGATTTTAAAGGGGAACCGCACGCTTATGAAGAGGCCCCCAACACCCAAGAACTTATGGAATGATAACCCCAGATTTCTTTTAAACTCACCCGAAAAATTTTAGACAACCTCACATTTGGAAAAACCGCTTTGCACGGGGTAAAACTTTAACTTTGGAAAATCCAAAAAACCCCGCGACCCCCCATCATCGGCAACGGCGATTTCACGCAGGCAAATTTGACACCCCAAGTTTTTTATTAGCAATTGTTTTATTTATATTTTCATTTTTCATTTTTTTTTGTGGTTAATATTTCAATTTTAAAGGGTTTTTTATTTTATATTTTATATAAAAAGTGTTTATGTTTGTCTGTTATTATTTTTTTCATTCATTAATTTTCCTGAGGAGGACCCCCTTGTAATACTGTCTAAGTTAGTACAGGTGATAAGTTTTTAAAAATATATATACAATTATTAATAATCATGGGGATGTTAAAATGATGTTTTAAATTTGTAATAAACATTGATAAATACTATTCCATACCAATATTAGAATACTCACTATAATAAAAAAATAGTTAGAAGTTTTAAATTTTAATCTCGAAAAAGTTTACCTAATACAGAGGTTTGACACACTGCAATTACAAAAAAATTATCCCCCTCCTTTTCTTCAAAAAAAGAAAAGGGTAAAAAAAATTTTCTTTTCCTAGTTCATAAATAACAAAATCATATAATTACAATTGTAATTTATAAAATTTTCAAAAAAATAAGCCTAAGTTGGTAATCACACAACCATAAACACACTGATTATCTGCCACTGCTCCAACCCCTTTCTGGGTTTTTCACCCGTTTTTTAAAATTCTCTGGGCCCCAAACAAAAATTGACTTGAATTCAAATTATACAATACTGTCAGATTGGTAAGAACAGGGATCTTTTTTCAGAAACGTTTCGCTTAGGTACTTAACAAGTACAGAAAGTGTCAGTACCCCCGAAGACGTATATTGGGCAACTTTTTTAAGTGAGAATGGTTGGCCCTGTGGGGG
>NC_091325.1:24535413-24670413 GCF_038502225.1 Cherax quadricarinatus
GGACAGCATACCGATAATTTTAGAAAGATTTCACATCTCCGGCCTCTAAAACTCATTCAAGTCGAATCTTCAATACTATTTGCACATGAGGTGGAAACCAGCGTCACTCTTGTTTTCTAAGATGTTTCACTCGGCAAATTTGGTAAAGAAAATTATCCTCACTTGCACTCACACCGTCACAGACCGGGCCGCGGGGGCGTTGACCCCCGGAACTCTCTCCAGGTAAACTCCAGGTAAATAACACCAGGACTAAATATGGTGGTCTCGTAGTTTTTCTTTCCAAAGAGCTCTCCGTATCTATTGTTCTAAATTTCTTGTGAATAAATATTCATTCCTTAAATGACAAACACATCTCTAAGAATATTTTCTAGAACAATGTCGACAAAGTCATCAGTTCCTAAACTATCATAAAAGGCCAGCATATTCACTGCTGAAGCGTACATCTTTCCATATAACATCTGTGGCAAAAATCTACATCGAAAAGCGTCCAGAAACGTTCATAAGCAAATTTCAGAATACCAGTACGCCAGTAGAATAGACAACTTAACACTTCCTGCATAAAACACCGTAATTCACACCACCAGGCCACGGGGCCACCAGGCCCCCATGGCCTGGTGGCTAATGCTCTCACTTCACACGGCGAGGGGTCTGGGTTCGATTCCCAGCGAGGGTAGAAACATTGGGAGTGTTTCTTTACACCGGTTGTCTATGTTCACCCATCAGTAAAATGGGTACCTGTGAGTTAGCCGACTGGTGTGCGTCGCATCCTGGGAAAAAAATGACCTAATGTGCCCGAAATGCTCTGCATAACAAGCGGCTTTTTATATAGTAGTCTGTCATTGATGTCCAGCTTGGCCTCTATACCTTGTACATATACTTATAGAAATGAAGATATTATTATTATTATTATTATTATTATTATTATTATTATTATTATTATTATTATAAAATGGATTGGCGCATTACTAATAGTGGGCGCTGATCACTTATATGGTGATTCAGAAGGAGTGTGAAAGTTTGCCCATTGTGTTTTCCATATTCCCTGAGTCATGAACAAATGCTTCTTAAGGGAGACAAAAAAACATTTTCTTAGGGTCTCCAGGAGGAAGTCCTGTTTCAATGTTCATTCTCTGTAATGTGCTTGTGTAGTATTAACAGGAGAGACTATGTGATGGCAAGGTTTACTGTTTTCAGGAGGATTCTTGCAAGAATCCTCCTGTTAATACTACACTATAAAACGCCGAAGGCCTATAAAAATTACACTCTCCCAGTGTCATAATATCTTAACAACCAAACAGGAAACATACATGAATGCTTCATTATATGTGTTTTATGGTATGTGCAATCAGATTTAAATGTTTCTGAAGCTCATAATAACTATTTTAACCGAAAAAAAAATCTGGAAAAATTATATTTCCATCCCAGCCCTAGGCATACAAGCGAATATATTAACTAATGCTTCATAAAATATTTTACAGTATTTTAATAGCTTCTAACAGACTAAAATATTCATCCTGAAATAACGTACAGCATAGTAAAAATGAATTATGCCAAGTTCAACAGGAAAAGAAACAGTTATTATTTCAGTAGCATGTGAAGCAGTCCTAATTGTAGCAGACGAAGTCATACTGAAAGTTGAAGTATTACAAAGACATTTATACAGGCTTGTGCATGTTAGAACCTTCTCGTTATAACTGCAAAATTGACTACATGATTTACGACAACCATACTTTACAAGCTCCAGGCTCACTAATGTAACTTCTTTTATGGTAATCCACTATGGAACAAGCTTCAGTTCAACATATTTCAAACCATGCAGACATGGTTCTGGTTCTCTAACTAGTTGACCATGAGTATATGCCCGAGTACTGGCTTTGTGCAGAACATTCAGAGTCTGTACATTCTCTACATTCTCCTTCCTCTGGCAGAAAAATGCTGTCTGATATGAATCACCTTACTCGTAACTTCTCCATAGACCTGAATGATAATATGCTCATTGGAACTGAAAAGATCATTTTCTCTCTTCAGTTCATTCCACGGTTAGAGGTAACCCATTCCCCCAATATTCTCAAGGTATTTCTGCAAGGCTTTACAGAAATACCTTGAAGTTTCAGTAATGTCTCCAATGTTTACAATGAAATGATGCTTCTCGGTGCCGGATCTGACAAAAATCTCACAGCTGGTAACGAATGTGGCTTCAAGAGAGGAAAATGATAGATAACTATGATACAACATCAGAGTCGGAGATCTTGACCAAAAAGTTTGAATGACCTGTCTTCTGAGCATGAAAAATGAGTCGTGTGTCTGCTCCCTTTTGATAAAATTCTCCTTCCATGCCTTGGCCTGGTCCCCAGTGCTTGACTGTCTTCGCATCAGTAATGGAGATGTACAGATCACATGGAGAGCACTGGCCATCGATGGGAGCTTCAAGTTAATGAAAGAGTTCCAATTATTTTTGCTCTGTTTGAGGACCCGGGGCAATTTTTCAGGTATTTCCGACATCAGGACATATTTTAAACACATTCCTATTCTTCAAAACTATATGGTGCCATATTTGAATAATTCCTGTCTAAAGGTGTCCCAAACATTATTGAGATTGGTGTGACCTTCTCAAGTTCCCGATGAATGTGTTTCTTGAAACACGTACCGTTATAGCTTCTGAAAGATGAAACTCCATCTTGGGGAACTCATGGTGACATGTAAGTGCAGCTCTGGCGAGTGTCTTGTAGTCAATGGATACAGAGTTCCCAAAAATGGATGTCGTAACAAAATATTTCTTAGTTTCGTTGATTATAAGAATAACACCCCTTCTGAATACAGTTTCCTCTCGAAGGATAGTGTAATCGGAGAGTGAGAGATTCTCTCTCTACAAAAGAAGGATAAGAATCACTGAGCTCCACAAGAACGCTAAGTTATCTGAATCACAGAAGGAAGCGCTAACCAGGGAATGGGAAAATACTGAGCGTGAGTTAAAGGATTCATACAGGAATCAGGAGGCGGAGGAAAGAAAGAAATTCGAAATATTTCTTTTAATATGCCGAAAACAAGGGAAAATTCACATCTAGTATCAGGCCAGTGCTCAGACATGATCGAACTTACACAGATGGCAACAAAGAAATGAGTGAGTAAGGATCTGTGTTTATCAAACCACTAATCAGTCTATTGATCGACAGTCCAAATGATTTTTTCATGAATAAGCCTCAAAAGCTTGTCAATGTATGTAAAATTTCTGACATAACACCAAAAGACTTTAAGAAAGCCATTGCCAACATGCCCATGCACTCAACCTCAGGCCCCAGACTCGTGAAACTCTGTGTTCATTAAGAACTGCAAGAAACCCTTTTCGTGCGGCCTAAGTATGCTATGGAGAAGGAACATATACACGAGTGAAATTCCACAGTCACTAAAAACAACAGATAAAGCCCCACTCCATAAAGGCGGCAGTAAAACAATAGCTAACAACTATAGACCAATAGCTCTAACGATCCATATCATAAAAATCTTTGAAAGAGTACTAAGAAGTATGATTGCAAACCACTTCGATTAGAAATAATTGCACAATCCAGGGCAACTTGGGTTCAGAGCAGGCAGCTCCTGCATCTCACAACTACTGGACCACTATGATATGGTCTTGGATGCACTGGAAAACAAAGAAAATGCAAATGTAGTATACACATGTTTTGCAAAAGTCTTTGACAAGTACGATCATGGTGTAATAGTCCACAAAATGCGTTCTAAAGTGATAACTGGCAAAGTGGGCAGATGGATCTTCAACCTTCTAACCAATCGAAGGCATAGTGGTAAACAGAATTATATCTGAAGCTGCCAAAGTGAAGAGCTCTGTTCCACAAGGCACAGTACTCGCCCCTATCCTGTTAGTCATCCTCATATCAGACATAGACAGAGATGTAAAACATAACACCATATCATCCTTTGCAGACGATACTAGGATCTGCATGAGAGTATCGTCCATTGAGGACACGATAAATATCCAAGAAGACATAAACCAAGTTTTCCAATGGGCAACAGAGAACAGTATGATGTTCAATGAAGACAAATTCTAACTACTCTGTTATGGAAAACTGGAGGAAATAATATCTACAACTGAGTATACTACAAACTCTAATTGCACGCTAGAGCAGAAAAGTAATGTGAAGGACCTGAGAGTGGTAATGTCTAAGGATCTCACCTTCTAGGATCACAACAGTGCCACTATCATATCTGCTAGGAAAATTATAGGATGGATAATGAGAACGTTTAAAACAAGAGATGCTAAAACAACTGATGATCCTTTTTAAATCACTTGTTCTCTCTGAGCTGGAATATTACTGTACATTAACATCTCCATTCAAGGCAGGTGAAATAGCAGATCTAGAGAATGTACAGAGAACCTTCATTGGATATATAAGTACTGTGAAACACCTTAGCTACTGGGAACGCTTGGAAGCACTTGACTTACAATCGCTGGAGCGCAGGCGAGAGATACATCATAATCTACACCTGGAAAATCCAAGTGGGACTGGTCCTTAATCTGCACACAGATATCACTCCCTACGAAAGCATATGACTTCGCAGGTGGTGCAACATACTCCCAGTGAAAAACAGAGGCGCCATTAGTACACTAAGAGAAAACACAGTAAGTGTCCGGGGCCCAAGACTGTTCAACAGCCTTCCACCAGCCATAATGGGAATTACTAATAGTCCCCTGGTAATCTTTAAGAGGGAGCTGGACAGATACCTAAAGTCAGTGCCTGACCAGCCGGGCTGTGGTTCGTACGCTGCATTACGTGAGGCCAGCACTAAAAGCCTAGTTGATTAGGCCCTGATCTACCGGGAGGCGTGGTCGTGGACCTGGCCGCAAGGGTGTTGATCCCCGGAATGCCCTTCATATAGGCAGGCAGGAAGGTAGACTTTTGCAGCACAACCTTCAACTCATTACGATTAATCCCAGGGCTGTTTCCACGCAACTATTTCCGCTGCTTCCGGTAATAGGCTTCATGAAGGGCTTTTAAGACAGGAAAAAGGTTTCATGAACTTTGATGGTTTCCTTATTTCTACTGAGAGCTGGACACTTAAGGTCAGCTTCAAGTGATCCCTGACAGTAGGCATCTAGACCAATCCATTACAGTAAGCCTTTATAAAGTACCTGAGGAAAAGACAAAGAATTACATTAAATTCTTTAAGTAAAAGTGATGCAACAGTACTTGCACACAACCTGCAGTATATAGGTACAGGAAATATAGACCTGAATGATATAACTAACAATATTTTCCTACTCTAACCAAACCAATCTTAATATAACTTAACCATTCAAACTAAGTTGCGCTTCACATTGCGTGTTAAAGTAGCGCCAGTAACTAAGGCCGGGGTGGTCAGAAAGGAGCGCATTATTTAATTTTACTCCTCCGCCTATCTACTTAGGATGTTTATTTTGTTTAAATTTGAAAGGTAAAAAAAGAAAAGGCTGTAAAACGTTTGTTTAGAAGTATTTTTCATTATATATGCCTGTATCCCTATGGTTAATGTGGAAATTGCAATTAAAATACTTTTTTTTTAATTTTTAGGGTACAGTTATCTCTTAACTGCTTCAAGTGCATGTAACAATAGAAATAATGGTGAAGAAATCTGATTTCTCTTGCCTTAAAATATATAAAATGGAGAATAATTCTTGTCTTTACCTAGTCAGGTTGATAAGATGTGCATGAAAATGAACGAAAGTGATTTTGATAGGCTTGTGAAGTTTCAGGGAGGAGGAGCAGGACCCCTGGAGACTGTAAGAGATTTTTTTTTTCTTTGGCCTCTCTTACGGGTCTATTATTCGTGATTAATTGAATCTGGAAAACACAATGTGAAAATTTTAACACGACGTCTGAATCGTAGCTCGAGTTTGTGCATTCATACCCATTATAATAGCCATGGAGGGCGATGCCCTGAGAAGTTTTTGAATGGAAACCAATATCCTAATTTCTTTAATAAAATACTAATTGGAATCTATACTACTGAAAACAAGTTCGAATCTTCAACTAGGTAACTTACGCCAGCTTAGAAAGTTTAAAACCAATCAAAAGAGGCATTTTTTAATTATCACATAAAGACTAGTATCCCAAAATACACCATTAGTTTTAGTTTGAAGTTATTTAAAAAATGCATTCTCAGGCTATCAGCTTTGATAATTTGAAGCTGCTTGATTGCGGTAGTCACAAGTTACTGTACGAAAAACCAGCATTTGAATTTTAACAATTTCTTCAGTCTCAAACCACCGCATACACAACACGAAGTAAATCAAAACTTTTTACGTAATAAAATATACCAACGTTTAAAGCTTAAAGCCGATCAGAAAAAGTTTTTTTTTTTAATTTACTTCATGGAACTAATATTTTTAATAAATTTTGTAAATTAAAAATTTCACAACCCAGAAGCAATGCAATGCCTTCATTGAGAAGACACCACCATTAAAAATTTGAAGCTGGTCAGAAAATACATTCTCTACTTATCTCACAAATTCCAACTATTCTAAGTTTGTGTTAGTAAATCGTCAAATTTGTATTAACACAGCCATAGCCCAAATGTTATTAAGACTGATGTCTTTCAGAAGAGACATACTCATATTGTTTTACACAAAAAAATAAAAGTTAAATTGACATACTGACACCAGCACATTCCAACACCTAAAAATTTCTTCGGAGTAATATACACCAGGGTTGAAAATCTCAAGTTCATTAGAATAGACTTTCTCTAGTTATCACATGACAGCTGAGCATCTGCATATTTCGGTAGCTCCTTAAATCTTTTTCTTGTCATAGTTCACTAGCATTAAAAACTTAAGCTAGCTCAGATGAGGCATTCTCAAGTTGAAACAAAATAGACCTTTAGGAAAAAAAATGTACATGAGAATATGGCCGGCAAAATGTAAACATTTTCTGTGAGCTCTCTAAACTTGTGAAATATTATAAAAACACGAATTTTCAGTGTTTCTCAGTATTCTCGGTTATATTTTACGTCAAATCTTCAGAGTCTTCTGTGGAGAAAATATTAGATTTTTCAAGAAATTGGAATTTACATTACTCTGATAAGCTACAAGAAAACAACAGCCGAAGAACTGAAGTATAATTTTACAAATTGGCAACTACAGAGTAAAAAACAATTTAAGCTTTCTCTAAGTAATATACTTTGGATAGACATTGAGATGTGTTCACATGAAAATCAAAATATAAATTTTCACAATTTCTTCAATAAATTTTTCAGATTTGCATTAGCACACACACTAAGATACTTCCAAAAACTTTTCTAAAAAAAAAAAAAAAAAAAAAACTGTATTTTGAATATGATAGCGATCAGGAGATGCAGTCTTCAGTTACTGCATTAAATCCAACTTGCTTAACAAAAGTGGCAGAATAAAACTAAGACATCCAAAAATTAATATGAGGCCTCCACTGAAGATATTTCAGTTTTCCTAAAAGTTTGAAACTGACTGGAAATTACATTCTCCAGTTATTGCTCAGAATCCAGCGATTCTATGATTATTAAGTTTGTTAGAAAACTGGCAACTCCACATCTACAAAACCCAAAGTAATTTTGGTTTCCTATGGCCATGGATACATCAGCAATTAAAGAGTGAAGGTCATCAGAAGAGCTACTTCATGGGAAAATAACACTATTTCAAAATTATCAATATCAAATTGGCGTTTATAAACTCCGATAACAATTGCTTTCCCAAATTTCCGCAAGTAACCAAAAATCTGGATTGGTCCATGTATAACTGACCAAAGGGCACCTGCATATGCCGGTGGTGGCATGAACCTTCTACTAGATACTATATACCAGCATGGAAAAATTTAAATCGATCGAATGAGGTATTCTCAAGCTTAACAATAATCTTGGAGGAAGAACAAAAAAATCAGGCAGTTACTTAAAAGTAGCCCTTAGGAAATATCTATTTTATTTTCAAGAGTCTTACGAACATGTGCAACAAGAAATTTTTAAGCTCAAGAGTCCTTCGAAAATGTAGTTCATGACTCTTACGACGACGAGCAGCAGAAAACTTGTAGCTTGGTAAGACCCTCATAAAAAATAATCGGTTACAATCTCTATGCTTGCGGGAAGAAATAAATTTTGAGAATGTGGCATAATGTTTATACCCAACACCAGTTGTTCTATAATGACAGTCTCCGCCTTAATAATTAAGGTTGGTGCAGCTTGCTAATTAAACTACTTAATGACTCTACAAAAATATTTGTGCCTTTCCCCTTCCACCTAAAAAATGATAGAAAACTCTTTGCCTGCAGCACAGCCCAAACAGCAGTAGTAAATTCCTCCACATATAGCAATAATGCTGCTATTTGCTCTTTTTTCTGAGAAAGATGTATGATGTTATTATAATTTATGTGAAGTGTTAAACCTATGTGGGTTGTAAGCATTTTCTCAGTGTTATCGTTGTCTTCTTGAATTTTATGAAGCTGTTTGTGATTCCATCATTTTGCACATTACAGTACTGTGTGTAAACGCAAGACAAAGTTCTATATAACAAATATAATTGTTTTGTGGTTGCACACACACAATAAAAGAAAGCAAGCAGCTAACCTCTGGACCCGTTCTGAACAGTAATGAAAAAAATTATACTTGCAATGAATGAAAACAATGAAAACGACATTAATAATAACAACAACAATAATAATAATAATAATAATAATAATAATAATAATAATAATAATAATAATAATAATAATAATAATAAAATTATTATTATTATTATTATTATTATTATTATTATTATTATTATTATTATTATTATAATTAATCTTCATTTCTGTAAGTACATGTACAAGGTATACAGACCTGTCTGACATCAGTAACATACTCCTATAGAAAACCCCTTGTTATGCAGATCATTTCTGTCAAATTAAGTCAGTTTCATTCCCAGGATGCGAACCACACCTGTCGACTAATATCCATATACCTACTTTACTTATAGATCTTAAGAAAACACGTCCTAATGTTTCCACCTGTACCGGGGATCAAACCACAGACTTCAGTGTGTGAGCTGAGTGAGCTAGCAATCTTGCTACGGGACATCCCATAATTAATATTAATAATAATAATAATAATAATAATAATAATATTATTATTATTATTATTATTATTATTATTATTATTATTATTATTATTATTATTATTATTATTATTATTATTATTATTATTAATCTTCATTTCTGTAAGTACATGTACAAGGTATACAGACCTGTCTGACATCAGTATATAAATGGAAGACAGGAATAAATAATGGGGATGTAAATAGTGTGCTGAAAATATCTAGCCTAGACAGGACTCGCAGCAATGGTTTTAAGTTGGAAAAATTCAGATTCAGGAAGGATATAGGAAAGTACTGGTTTGGTAATAGAGTTGTGGATGAGTGGAACAAACTCCCAAGTACAGTTATAGAGGCCACAACGTTGTGTAGCTTTAAAAATAGGTTGGATAAATACATGAGTGGATGTGGGTGGGTGTGAGTTGGACCTGATAGCTTGTGCTACCAGGTCGGTTGCCGTGTTCCTCCCTTAAGTCAATGTGACCTGACCTGACTGGGTTGGGTGCATTGGCTTAAGCCGGTAGGAGACTTGGACCTGCCTCGCATGGGCCAGTAGGCCTGCTGTAGTGTTCCTTCGTTCTTATGTTCTTATGTTCTTAAAACATCAGAAACATTTGCAATATCAAGTACATCGATGTTACACCCATAATATCATATGCCTTTTCTAAATTCATTAACAACAGTTCCTTTTAATATTTCAGACATACTCCTAGAAATGAACACAGTGCAACATATTTGCTCAATTTATAACAAAATATGTGAGTTCCCCAGTATCAATAGGTACTATCTATAGAACTCCAAATACCAGCATAGTCACCTTGCGGGATAACCTAAAAAAATAATCATAAAAGGGACAACCAACCTTATTCAACTAAAAATATGTTGGTTCTCCCTTACCATGAAAACTTGGTTGATATGCCTTCTCTTCTTAAGACTTTTAATATTAAAGTTGTATTTAAAAATCTTGATACAGCAAAAAAAAACTTGATAATGAATTCCCACCAAAATGTTGACGGATGTGTCTATAAGATTCCTTGTAAAATAAGCGATAAAGTTTATTACGGTCAAACTGATAAAAGTCTCGAACTAAGATTAAAACAACATAAATATAGCATAAGAACTGCACAAGATTCCAATGCTCTATTTATTCATGTGAGAGATTTCAGCCATCCAATTGATTTCCAAAAAGTTGACAAAGTTGCATCAAACAAGTCCATGGTTGACAGAAATATAATTGAATCTTATTTCATAAAAAGCTGTTTTGAAAATAATATGAATATTTCCTTTGGTTTATATAAATTAGATTAATTTATAATTAAGAAAATTTGGGAAGAATTTAATAATACATTGGACAAATAATAAATCTTATTTCTGAGGTAGTAGATTGGTAGACAGCAACCACCCAGGGAAGTACTACCGTCCTGCCAGATGACTGTGAAACAGAAACCTGTAACTGTTTTACATAATGGTAGGATTGCTGGTGTTTTTATCTGTCTCATAAACACGCTAGATAACAGGGATATTTTGCTACTCCTACTTACACTTTGGTCACACTTCACAGACACGCACATGCATATATATATATACATACATCTAGGTTTTTCTCCTTTTTCTAAATAGCTCTTGTTCTTCTTTATTTCTTCTATTGTCCATGGGGAAGTGGAAAAGAATCTTTCCTCCGTAAGCCATGCGTGTCATATGAGGCGACTAAAATGCCGGGAGCAATGGGCTAGTAACCCCTTCTCCTGTAAACATTTACTAAAAAAGAGAAGAAGAAAAACTTTATAAAACTGGGATGCTTGAATGTGCGTGGATGTAGTGCGGATGACAAGAAACAGATGATTGCTGATGTTATGAATGAAAAGAAGTTGGATGTCCTGACCCTAAGCGGAACAAAGCTGAATGGGGTAGGGGAGTTTCGGTGGGTGGAAATAAATGGGATTAAATCTGGAGTATATGAGAGAGTTAGAGCTAAGGAAGGGGCAGCAATAATGTTGAAGGATCAGTTATGGAAGGAGGAAAGAGAATATGAATGTGTAAATTCAAGGATTATGTGGATTAAAGTAAAGGTTGGATGCGAGAAGTGGGTCATAATAAGCGTGTATGCACCTGGAGAAGAGAGGAATGTAGACGAGAGAGAGAGATTTTGGGAGATGTTAAGTGAATGTATAGGAACCTTTGAAGCAAGTGAGAGAGTAATTGTGGTAGGGGACCTGAATGCTAAAGCAGGAGAAACTGTTAGAGAGGGTGTGGTAGGTAAGTTTGGGGTGCCAGGTTTAAATGATAATGGGAGCCCTTTGATTGAACTTTGTATAGAAAGGGGTTTAGTTATGGGTAATACATATTTTAAGAAAAAGAGGATAAATAAGTATACAAGATATGAAGTAGGGCGAAATGACAGTAGTTTGTTGGATTATGTATTGGTAGATAAAAGACTGTTGACTAGACTTCAGGATGTACATGTTTACAGAGGGGCCAAAGATATATCAGATCACTTTTTAGTTGTAGCCACACTGAGAGTAAAAGGTAGATGGGATACAAGGAGAATAGAAGCAACAGGGAAGAGAAAAGCGAAGGTTTATAAACTAAAAGAGGAGGCAGTTAGGGTAAGATATAAACAGCTTTTGGAGGATAGATGGGCTAATGAGAGCATAGGCATTGCGGTCGAAGAGGTATGGGGTAGGTTTAAAAATGTAGTGTTAGAATGTTCAGCAGAAGTTTGTGGTTACAGGAAAGTGGGTGCGGGAGGGAAGAGGAGCGATAGGTGGAATGATGATGTAAAGAGAGTAGTAAGGGAGAAAAACTTAGCATATGAGAAGTTTTTACAAAGTACAAGTGATGCAAGGAGGGAAGAATATATGGAGAAAAAGAGAGAGGTTAAGAGAGTAGTGAAGCAATGTATAAAGAGAGCAAATGAGAGAGTGGGTGAGATGTTATCAACAAATTTTGTTGAAAATAAGAAAAAGTTTTGGAGTGAGATTAACAAGTTAAGGAAGCCTAGAGAACAAATGGATTTGTCAGTTAAAAATAGGAGAGGAGAGTTATTAAATGGAGAGTTAGAGGTATTGGGAAGATGGAGGGAATACTTAGAGAAATTGCTAAATGTTGATAAAGATAAGGAAGCTGTGATTTCGTGTATTGGGCAAGGAGGAATAACATCTTGTAGGAGTGAGAAAGAGCCAGTTGTGAGTGTGGGGGAAGTTAGTGAGGCAGTAGCTAAAATGAAAGGGGGGTAAGGCAGCCGGGATTGATGGGATAAAGAATGAAATGTTAAAAGCAGGTGGGGATATAGTTCTGGAGTGGTTGGTGCTATTATTTAATAAATGTATGGAAGAGGGTAATGTACCTAGGGATTGGCAGAGAGCATGCATAGTTCCTTTGTATAAAGGCAAAGGGGACAAAAGAGAGTGCAAAAATTATAGGGGGATAAGTCTGTTGAGTATACCTGGTAAAGTGTATGGTAGAGTTATTATTGAAAGAATTAAGAGTAAGACGGAGAATAGGACAGCAGATGAACAAGGAGGCTTTAGGAAAGGTAGGGGGTGTGTGGACCAGGTGTTTACAGTGAAACATATAAGTGAACAGTATTTAGATAAGGCTAAAGAGGTTTTTGTGGCATTTATGGATTTGGAAAAGGCGTATGACAGGGTGGATAGGGGGGCAATATGACAGATGTTGCAGGTGTATGGTATAGGAGGTAGGTTACTGAAAGCATTGAAGAGTTTTTACGAGGATAGTGAGGCTCAAGTTAGAGTATGTAGGAAAGAGGGAGATTATTTCCCAGTAAAAGTAGGCCTTAGACAAGGATGGGGTTGTAAGAGAGTAAATGCGAGGGTCTTGGCAAGAGGCGTGGAGTTAAAAGATAAAGAATCAAACATAAAGTGGGAGTTGCCACAGTTGCTCTTTCCTGATGACACTGTGCTCTTTGGTGATTCTGAAGAGAAGTTGCAGAGGTTGGTGGATGAATTTGGTAGGGTATGTAAAAGAAGAAAATTAAAAGTGAATACTGGAAAGAGTAAGGTTATGAGGATAACAAAAAGATTAGTTGATGAAAGATTGGATATCAGATTGGAGGGAGAGAGTATGGAGGAGGTGAATGTCTTCAGATATTTGGGAGTGGACGTGTCAGCGGATGGGTCTTTGAAAGATGAGGTGAATCATAGAATTGATGAGGGAGGAGGTGCGGGATTGCCAAAACTGTTCTCCAGTGGGCTGAGGAAGGGTTTTTGAGGTGGTTCGGACATGTAGAGAGAATGGAGCGAAGCAGAATGACTTCAAGAGTGTATCAGTCTGTAGTGGAAGGAAGGCAGGGTAGGGGTCGGCGTAGGAAAAGTTGGAGGGAGGGGGAAAAGGAGGTTTTGTGTGCGAGGGGCTTGGACTTCCAGCGGGCATGCGTGAGTGCGTTTGATAGGAGTGAATGGAGACAAACAGTTTTTAATACCTGACGTGCTGTTGGAGTGTTGGCAAAGTAACATTTATGAATGGATTCAGGGAAATCGGCTGGCTGGACTTGAGTCCTGGAGATGGGAAGTACAGTGCCTGCACTCTGAAGGAGGGGTATTAATGTTGCAGTTTAAAAACTGTAGTGTAAAGCACCCTTCTGGCAAGACAGCGATCGAATGAATGATGGTGAAAGTTTTTCTTTCTCGGGCCAACCTGCCTTGGTGGGAATCGGCCAGTGTGTTAATAAAAAAAATAATAAAAATTCTTGGGTAGAATATTTTGTTATTGGGATGTCGTGAGTACCTGTCTAGTTGGGCCAGCGGACCTACTGCAGTGTTCCTCTTTACTTATGAGTCGGGTATCGACGCGTGTCAGGTGTTTCTTTGTTGTGGGTTGTGACTGTGAGATGTGGTCTAGACCCTTTATATGCCTTCCTGTGATGTATTATTTTCATAGTTCCTTGACAATGTGAGTAGTCACGAAAGCGCTTGGAATTTCACTACTCTTTCACAGTGGTTGCTTTGCATATTTTAAAATCACCGGTTTACTGTGATATTGTTGTATATATATATATATATATATATATATATATATATATATATATATATATATATATATATATATATATATATATATATATATTTATGTGTGTGTATTTACATGTATATCGTGCCGAATATGTAAAACTGGTCAATTAGCAAGAACTCATTTAAAATTAATTCCTTTATGAAATTTTCTCTGATACGTTTAAATATGTATTTTTTCATTAATGTTAATGTAAAAGTTTTTAATTTTGCACCAAAAGAATCTTAGAAAACTTACCTAACCTTATTTTAAGAAGAGCAATTTATTTTAGCCTAACCCAACTAAATATATTTTAAATACGTTTACATTAATTTTGTGCTAAACAAACACAATCAAATATACATACAAACATACAAACCTCGAAAAGCTCTTATAAAAACATCTATATCCAGCACCATGCACCATGCTTCCAGTTAACGTGGAAATGATTGTGTCGATGCATGGACTTTTTAAAGGCTTATGTTATGGAAAAACAATGTGAAATTAATGTTAACGAGGGAGTGACCAGTCAGTGCATCCACCCCCACGTCACGGGGGTGGGTGGAAGAGGTGGGATGTGTAACTAGATGGTGAGTGAACACATTGGTTCAGCAGTGCCCATACCCACATTGTTCATAGTGTACATGGGAAACAAATAAAGTTGTGTGTATTGTAAGACAGTGTGAACAATATATAGTGTGCAAGTCCATGTGTATTGTACTCCCCGGGATAACCCCACTCAACCTGCGCCTCCCCCACCTAATTCCCAAGGGAAGTTTTCCCCTTCCCCTCCCGGCCCCTCAAACTCCACCAGGCCACCACGGTCAAGTTCACTACCTTCCACGCACCATACCCACCCAGCATGTCATATTCCACTCCTATTGTCTAGTCTAGCAGATGGATGCCAACCAGGAGGAAGCAAGCAGCCAGGGAAATGGCACGGCTGGCAATACTAGGAGAGGCAAGTGTCGGTCATGCTTACAGCTTCGTTGTCTCAACTCTAATGGTTTCCTCCGCAAACACGGTAGTTGCCCTGGTTCAGGATGTCCTCCTGTGGAAAGTGATGATCCAGAGCCACCTCAGGCACCTGAACCCACTCCAACAGATTTTATCTCATCAGACAATCTCTTGGAAGCAATTAAAGCAACAGGTACGAGGACACTCACACATATTCCCAAAGCAGCCCGTCCACACGCAGCTGGGAAACTTACAGACCTCCTGAAAAAAGTAAACGATGGTTCCACTATTTTAAATGCTCCACCAACCATCAAGGCATGGCACAACTTGCTACTTTTTGGCAATGTCTGCTTAGCTGTGCCGGAAAGAAGGGGAAACAGGCTAGCCTCAATGATAATTAAATCCTTAAGAGATTTTCCTAGAGTTGATAACCTCATTCACCTTCCCCGTCAACACAAAAAAGGGAGAGGCAGAACCCCCACTCACTCTACTGACAGTGAAAAAGTCAGTCCAGGTGAGCAAGAAAATTGAAGAGGGCAACACAGTGGGGGCAATCAGAATTATTACCAGTGAAGATACAGTTGCTCCCAGGGATGCTGACACGGCTGAAGCACTTAGAGGAAAGCACAATGCCAGGGAAACCAGTGCCACCAACAGTTCCAACACCTCTGTCCCCACTATGGAACCATTGATTGTGGAAGACTCAGACATTTACGAAGCAATAATGTCGTTCCCATCTGGCTCTGCTGGGGGTTACACTGGAATAAGGCCACAGCATTTAAAGGAAATAGTTAATCCAGTTATTGGGGAAATTGCAGAGACACTGCTTTCAGAGATCACAAGGTTCGTCAACAATTCCTTGGCTGGTCTGATTCCTGATGAAATTAGACCTTTCTTTTTTGGTGCAACACTTTGTGCACTTAAAAAGAAGGATGGAGGAATTCGGCCAATTGCAGTAGGCAACACATTACGCCGCCTCGTATCCAAAGCTGCTGCCCGAAGTATTCGTGCACAGGCAGCCATGATGCTTCAACCAAACCAGCTTGGCTTTGGGGTCTCTCAAGGAAGTGAAGCAGCGGTTCATGCAACAAGGGCATATATCAACGACCTGCCTGAGGACAATGCAGTGGTAAAATTAGATTTCAAGAATGCGTTCAATCTCCTGAAAAGAGACGTGGTATTAGCAGCAGTACAAGAACATTTCCCTGGTCTCTTCCCTTTTGTTTCAGCTGGGTATAGCAAGGAATCAATGCTTCTCTTTGGAGAGCATGAAATCACATCATCGGAGGGTGTCCAACAAGGAGATCCTCTTGCACCATTTCTCTTCTGTATTGCAGTTAGGGAAATCACAGTCAGACTGACCAGCGAGCTAAACATCTGGTTCCTAGATGATGGCACACTAGCAGGTACAAAGGAGTCCCTCCTACATGACCTTACACAGGTAATGACACGGGGACAGGAAATGGGTCTCATCCTGAATCCATCCAAATGTGAAATCATCTCAGTCAGTCAACAAGTGATAAATGCAGTGAGATCAAAACTACCAGGAGCAGCAGTCATTGCCCCCACAAATAGTGTCTTGCTAGGAGCACCTCTGGGAAGCAATGCCATTGACACAATTCTCAGGAAGAAATTGGAAGAGTTAAGGAGAATGGAACAACGAATAGGCAATCTGGACACCCACGATGCCTTGTACCTTCTCACAAAGTGCTTGAGTCTGCCCAGGTTGACATATTTCCTAAGATGTGCACCTTCATATGATAACCCTATACTGCACGAATATGACAGTATTCTGAGGCAGATTTTTACGAAAGTACTTAACCTTACTCTAGAAGACGGGCAGTGGAACCAAGCTACACTTCCAGTCAGACTAGGAGGCATTGGTGTCCGCAAGTCATCACAGATTGTGTTACCTGCTTTTCTGTCCTCGTGTATTGCATCCAGAGAGCTTGTAGCAGCGATTCTCCCTGAACATCTTAGGGACAAGATTGGAGCCCAGGACCAAAAATTCATTGACGGAGCAATGATCTGGGATAATCTAACGGGCTCAGAAACCAGACCTGCTCCCCCCAACAACTGCAAACAATCGCACTGGGATGGTCCAATAGTGGAAAATATAGCCTCAACGATGCTTCAAAGTGTGTCAGGGAAGGATAGAGCCCGCCTCCTGGCAGTGAGAGCCCCTCATGCTGGGGACTTTCTGTTGGCTGTTCCCAACTCCAGCCTTGGCACACGCCTCGACCCACAGACCATCCGCATCGGTGTTGCCCTTCGACTTGCCGCCCCTATTCTCGCCGAACACAGGTGTATTTGTGGCAGTGAAGCAGCAGACCGATTCGGGTACCATGGTCTTGTGTGCCGTAAATCCGAGGGAAAGATTGCAAGACATGAGGAGGTTAATAACATTATCAAGAGGAGCCTCACAACAGCTGGATGCCCAGCAGTAAGGGAGCCACCCCAACTATGCAGATCTGACGGCAGCCAGAAGCGTCCAGATGGTATCACCCTTCAAGCCTAGACAGATGGGAAGCAGGTGGTGTGGGACTATACATGTGCATCTACCTTGGCTGATACCTATCTCCAATACACCAGGGAGGAAGGAGGGGCAGCTGCCAGCTTTAGGGAGTCCCAAAAGTCTAGAAAATATGGAGAACTTGCCCATCATTATATGTTTGTTCCCATAGGCTCAGAGACCCTTGGCTCATGGGGAAAGAGTGCATCTAATTTCCTTAAGGAGCTGGGAAAAAGACTCATCAGGGTAACTAGGGATCCCAGGGCAGCTAGTTTTCTGTTCCAGCGGCTCAGTGCGGCTGTTCAAAGGGGTAATGCATGCTGCATTTTGGGCACACGCCCCAGCTCTTTGGAGCTGGATGAGATTTTCGCCTTATAATCGGTGATATATACGTAACAACATGTACCGCATATGCCACCTTTATATCAACAATGTATCTCTTAAATCTTCTGTGCCATATTATGTAATAAAATATTCCTATTGGTAAAAAAAAATAGTTTAAAAGATGGGGTGGAAGGGGAAGTGGAATATTCAAATGGCTTCAGGAAGAAATCCAAATATTCTTCCTTGAAGCCTTTTTATCCACTTCTCCGAGGCTATGGGTCCCACAATTTACACCAGAGGTGGACCCCATCCTATATTTATATATATATATATATATATATATATATATATATATATATATATATATATATATATATATATATATATATATATATATATATATATATATATATATATATATATATATATATATATATATGTCGTGCCGAATAGGCAGAACTTGCGATCTTGGCTAAAACAGCAACGCTCATTTTGCCATATAGAACAAGCGAAAATTTGTGTATTCAATAATTTCGCTAAAATCGTTCTGAACCTAACGAAAAAAGTATATTTGAATGTGTTTGTTTAGTACTAAATTATTGTAAACGTATTTAAAATATATTTAGTTGGATTAGGGTAAAATAAATTGATCTTGTTATAATAAGGTTAGGTAAGTTTTCTAAGATTCTTCTGGTGCAAAATTTAATTTTTTTACATAAACATTAATGAAAAAAAAATATCTTTAAACGTATAAGAGAAAATTTCAGAAAGGACTTAATTTTAAATGAGTTCTCACTAATTGACCAGTTTTACATATTCGGCACGACATATATATATATATGTATTTACATATATATATTTATTATTTTTTTTTATCACACTGGCCGATTCCCACCAAGGCAGGGTGGCCCGAAAAAGAAAAACTTTCACCATCATTCACTCCATCACTGTCTTGCCAGAAGGGTGCTTTACACTACAGTTTTTAAACTGCAACATTAACACCCCTCCTTCAGAGTGCAGGCACTGTACTTCCCATCTCCAGGACTCAAGTCCGGCCTGCCGGTTTCCCTGAACCCCTTCATAAATGTTACTTTGCTCACACTCCAACAGCACGTCAAGTATTGAAAACCATTTGTCTCCATTCACTCCTATCAAACACGCTCACACATGCCTGCTGCAAGTCCAAGCCCCTCGCACACAAAACCTCCTTTACCCACTCCCTCCAACCTTTCCTAGGCCGACCCCTACCCCGCCTTCCTTCCACTATCGACTGATACACTCTTGAAGTCATTCTGTTTCGCTCCATTCTCTCTACATATCCGAACCACCTCAACAACCCTTCCTCAGCCCTCTGGACAACAGTTTTGGTAATCCCACACCTCCTCCTAGCTTCCAAACTACGAATTCTCTGCATTATATTCACACCACACATTGCCCTCAGACATGACATCTCCACTGCCTCCAGCCTTCTCCTCGCTGCAACATTCATCACCCATGCTTCACACCCATATAAGAGCGTTGGTAAAACTATACTCTCATACATTCCCCTCTTTGCCTCCAAGGACTAAGTTCTTTGTCTCCACAGACTCCTAAGTGCACCACTCTCCTTTTTCCCCTCATCAATTCTATGATTCACCTCATCTTTCATAGACCCATCTGCTGACACGTCCACTCCCAAATATCTGAATACATTCACCTCCTCCATACCCTCTCCCTCCAATCTGATATCCAATCTTTCATCACCTAATCTTTTTGTTATCCTCATAACCTTACTCTTTCCTGTATTAACTTTCAATTTTCTTCTTTTGCATACCCTACCAAATTCATCCAACAATCTCTGCAACTTCTCTTCAGAATCTCCAAAGAGCACAGTGTCATCAGCAAAGAGCAACTGTGACAACTCCCACTTTATGTGTGATTCTTTATCTTTTAACTCCACGCCTCTTGCCAATACCCTCGTATTTACTTCTCTTACAACCCCATCTATAAATATATTAAACAACCACGGTGACATCACACTTCCTTGTCTAAGGCCTACTTTTACTGGGAAATAATTTCCCTCTTTCCTACATACTCTAACTTGAGCCTCACTATCCTCGTAAAAACTCTTTACTGCTTTCAGTAACCTACCTCCTACACCATACACCTGCAACATCTGCCACATTGACCCCCCTATCAACCCTGTCATACGCCTTTTCCAAATCCGTAAATGCCACAAAGACCTCTATAGCCTTATCTAAATACTGTTCACTTATGTGTTTCACTGTAAACACCTGGTCCACACACCCCCTACCTTTCCTAAAGCCTCCTTGTTCATCTGCTATCCTATTCTCCGTCTTACTCTTAATTCTTTCGATAACAACTCTACAATACACTTTACCAGGTACACTCAACAAACTTATCCCCCTATAATTTTTGCACTCTCTTTTGTCCCCTTTGCCTTAATACAAAGGAACTATGCATGCTCTCTGCCAATCCCTAGGTACCTTACCCTCTTCCATACATTTATTAAATAATTGCACCAACCACTCCAAAACTATATCCCCACCTGCTTTTAACATTTCTATCTTTATCCCATCAATCCCGGCTGCCTTACCCCCTTTCATTTTACCTACTGCCTCACGAACTTCCCCCACACTCACAACTGGCTCTTCCTCACTCCTACAAGATGTTATTCCTCCTTGCCCTATATACGAAATCACAGCTTCTCTATCTTCATCAACATTTAACAATTCCTCAAAATATTCCCTCCATCTTCCCAATACCTCTAACTCTCCATTTAATAACTCTCCTCTCCTATTTATAACTGACAAATCCATTTGTTCTCTAGGCTTCCTTAACTTGTTAATCTCACTCTAAAACTTTTTCTTATTTTCAACAAAATTTGTTTGATAACATCTCACCCACTCTCATTTGCTCTCTTTTTACATTGCTTCACCACTCTCTTAACCTCTCTCTTTTTCTCCATATACTCTTCCCTCCTTGCATCACTTCTACTTTGTAAAAATTTCTCATATGCTAACTTTTTCTCCCTTACTACTCTCTTTACATCATCATTCCATCAATCGCTTTTCTTCCCTCCCGCACCCACTTTCCTGTAACCACAAACTTCTGCTGAACTCTCCAACACTACATTTTTAAACCTAGCCCATACCTCTTCGACCCCATTGCCTATGCTCTCATTAGCCCATTTATCCTCCAACAGCTGTTTATATCTTACCCTAACTGCCTCCTGTTTTAGTTTATAAACCTTCACTTTTCTCTTCCCTGATGCTTCTATTCTCCTTGTATCCCATCTACCTTTTACTCTCAGTGTAGTTACAACTAAAAAGTGATCTGATATATCTGTGGCCCCTCTATAAACATGTACATCCTGAAGTCTACTCAACAGTCTTTTATCTACCAATACATAATCCAACAAACTTCTGTCATTTCGCCCTGCATCATATCTTGTATACTTATTTATCCTCTTTTTCTTAAAATATGTATTACCTATAATTAAACCCCTTTCTATACAAAGTTCAATCAAAGGGCTCCCATTATCATTTACACCTGGCACCCCAAACTTACCTACCACACCCTCTCTAAAAGTTTCTCCTACTTTAGCATTCAGGTCCCCTACCACAATTACTCTCTCACTTGGTTCAAAGGCTCCTATACATTCACTTAACATCTCCCAAAATTTCTCTCTCTCCTCTTCATTCCTCTCTTCTCCAGGTGCATACATATATATATGTATATATATATATATATATATATATATATATATATATATATATATATATATATATATATATATATATATATATATATATATATATATATATATATGTATATATATATATATATATATATATATATATATATATATATATATATATATATATATATATATATATATATATATATATATATATATATATATATATGTATACATACATATATATATATATATATATATATATATATATATATATATATATATATATATATATATATATATATGTGTGTGTGTGTGTATATATATATATATATTGTTATGTAGTTGTAGCATGAAAAGAATGAATATAAATGTATAAATTTAAGAAAAAAAAGTGGATTAAAATAAGGGTCGGATGCAAAAAGTGGGTTATAATAAGCGTTTATACATCTGAAGAAAAGAGGAGTATAGAGAAGAGAGATTTTGTGTAGAGAATGTAGAGAATGTATAGAGAGTTCTGAACCAAGCGAGTGTAATTGTGATAGGGCACCTGAATGATAAAGTGGGAGAAATGGTCGTAGAGGGCGTAGTAAGCATGTTTGGGGTCCCAGGGGTAAATGATAATAGGAGGCTTTCGATTGAACTTTGTATAAAAAGAAGTTTAGTGAGAGGTAATACTTATTTTAAGAACAAGAGGTATATGATATGTGACACAGGGCTCAATGACAGTAGCTTGTTGAATTACGTACTGGTGGATAAAAGGTTGATGGGTAGATTTCTGGATGTGAATGTTATAGAGAAGGAACAAATAAGGTTATTTTTTTAGTTGTAGCTACAGTGGGACGAAAAAAATGAATGAGATAGGAGAATGGTATCAACGAGTAAGAGTGAGAGAGAGGTTAAAGTTTATAAACTAAAGGAAGAGGTAGTTAGTGTAAGATACAAACAACTTCTGATTGTAAGATTATCTAGTGAGAATATAGGTAATGAGGTTTAAAAAGTATGGTGTAGATTTAAAAATGCAGTTTTCGGCAGAAGTTTGTGGATATAGGGGACGAGGATCGATAAGTGGAGTGATGAGGTAAAGAGTGGTAAGAGAGAGAGAGGAAAAGTTATTATTTGAGAAGCCTTTACAAAGCAGTAGTAATAAAAAGAGAGAGGAGTATATGGAGAGAAAAGAGAGGTTAAGACAGCGGTAAGAGAATGTAAAAGCGAGCAAATGATATATTGGGTGAGGTGCTGTCATCATATTTTAGAAAGAGATTAATAAGCTGAGAAAGTCTATGGAACGAATTTCGAAGCTAAAAACAGAAGAGGGGCAACCGCTTTCTGATAGAGGCAATATTCCATTAGAAAATCTGAAATCTATCAATCGTAGTAATTTATTAAAATATTTTACACATAGCTATCTTGTACCTTCCCATTTTCATAAATATTTTTCTAATCGCTTTCAGTCATTTTGCCAGGACATTCCTGGGCAATGTTTGCAACCTAAACTCATTGGATTTTCTATCACAAATTATCTGATATTAAGTGGACTATTGCGCTCGTGGAATCATTTCATGTGATCGAAGAAACTATTCTGACTACTTTATAAAATTTATCAGGATCTGCTTGAGATTATCAGTTTTCTTATGCAAGAGATCAGGCGAGTCCAACACTCTTTAATAGAGAGGTTCTTCCCAGTAAGTCTTGTCTTCAGCATCTGCGACAGTAACAGGTACCACTGATACTCTGGCGTTCTATGGCGGTGCCTCAAACATGAATGTCTCTTCATTCATTGTAGGTAATTCGTGTGTAAATATTTCATCCCATGCATCTGGTGGAATCACAAGTGTGTCTGTCATTTGGCTGTCGGATGCGTGTGTGTTGGAAAAAGTGACGGACTCATCCACATATTAAGTCACAGCTGTGATTGATGACAGATCACGTGTAAGGATACATACAGGCCAATTCCTTCACAACTGGTGTAGTCTCATCTGGTCTCATCAGAAACATTTTTCAAGGATTAGATTTTTGCCACCGAAGTGGCTAGATTATTGTTCACCCCATATTCATCCCGTGAACGGTAGCGCAAGAGCATATGGATACACAAAATGCCCCAAAAGGGTTAACAAGAGTACATCTCGTTTTATATCTAAAGTTCACTTATCTGTTGCAAGCAAATTTAAGAACTTTTCTTAATTTATGCGGTATCATATTTTCATTAATATGATATCTTGACAGGTCACATAGGTTATTATACTAACTCTACATTCCTTAATAAGTGGACAATTAAGCACATAGTATTCAAGAGAGTGACCATAGGGCTGGTCTCATAATTTGCATCTGGTTTGATCACGTGTCTCTTCCAAACTGCCGGAAGTACTTGTAACGAAGACTAAGCCTGACCACAGCAACATCAGTCAGTCTGTTCACATTGCAGGTTGCTCCATGAATGTACTTATCTACGTTCATGTTATCATAGCGGGTTTTAGATCTACTCGGACTTCTAATTGCATCCCTGTAACATTCAGCTTCATTATTTACTTCTCTCCTAATATTATTCCTAATGCTAGAAACAGATACCTGCCTGGAGTCTGCTTGGAGGGTATTCCGGGGATCGACACTCCCGCGGCCCAGTCCACGACCAGGCCTCCTAGTGGATAAACCATACCCCCGGCCGGGATTGAACCCGCGGTCATAGAGTCTCAAAACTCCAGCCCGTCGCGTTAGCCACTAGACCAGCTAGCCACAATAAGATTCATCCAACTAGGTATATTTCTACACCATAGGAAAGTTAGCACAGGCACCTCTGTGACCACAAATGCAAGGTTTTACAGACGAATCTCCAGCTAGCGTGGCCGTGACGAACTCTAGCTCAAGTCCCTTCACTGCCGTCAACATGACTCAAGAAATCGTAATGACACGATTGCAAATAAACCATACCCCCGGCCGGGATTGAACCCGCGGTCATAGAGTCTCAAAACTCCAGCCCGTCGCGTTAGCCACTAGACCAGCTAGCCACAATAAGATTCATCCAACTAGGTATATTTCTACACCATAGGAAAGTTAGCACGGCAGTGAAGGGACTTGAGCTAGAGTTCGTCACGGCCACGCTAGCTGGAGATTCGTCTGTAAAAACTTGCATTTGTGGTCACAGAGGTGCCTGTGCTAACTTTCCTATGGTGTAGAAATATACCTAGTTGGATGAATCTTATTGTGGCTAGCTGGTCTAGTGGCTAACGCGACGGGCTGGAGTTTTGAGACTCTATGACCGCGGGTTCGATCCCGGCCGGGGGTATGGTTTATTTGCAATCGTGTCATTACGATTTCTTGAGTCACTCCTAGTGGATCAGAGCCTGATCAACCAGGCTGTTACTGCTGGCCGCACGTAATCTAACGTATAATACACCAAAGTTAAATTCTACATTATCTTTCACGATACTTTTCTTGGACAACTTATAAACTTTATCATGAAGAAGTAATCCACTGTGTGACGCGATCCATAACAATTGTACATTAATTTCCTTTACCCGGATTTTTTAGTGTCTATACCTGGCTTCTCCAAAGAGTATCTTATTAGAGTCATTATGTGAATCAAGAATCTTCAGTGATGACATAGTAACAGTAATGGCGATAGAATCTGGCTCAGTGTCATAAGTTAGCTTTAGAACCATTAGGACTGCAAATTTAGAGGGTTTGTCATTAATTGACTGTCGTCTGGTTTAGATCGAAGGTTGTCTGTGTTCCATTTACATAAGCACATAAGAGAGAAGGAACACTGCAACAGGACTACTGACCCATGAGGAGCAGGTCCATGTCCCCCTCCCGGATTAGACCAATGACCCCCCCCCCCCAGGATTAGCCCAGTGACCCACTCAGTCTGATCACCTTCACTCAAGGATGGAGCACTGCACCAGACCCAGCAGCACAAGTTAGTCAGGTCCAACTCACACCCACCCACACCCACTCATGTATTTATCTAACCTATTTTTAAAACTACACAACGTTTTAGCCTGAATAACTGTACTCGGGAGTTTGTTCCACTCATCCACAACTCTATTACCAAACCATTGCTTTCTTATATCCTTCCTGAATCTGAATTTTTCCAACTTGAAACCATTGCTGCGAGCCCTGTCTTGGCTGGAAATTTTCAGCACACTATTTACATCCCCTTTATTTATTCCTGTTTTCCATTTATACACCTCGATCATATCTCCCCTAATTCTACGCCTTTCGAGAGAGTGCAGATTATTTTTTTTAGGGCCCTCAGTCTATCCTCATAGGGAAGATTTCTGATACATGGGACCAACCTTGTCATCCTCCTCTGTACGATTTCCAGAGCATTTATATCCATTCTGTAATACGGTGACCAGAACTGAGCAGCATAGTCTAAATGAGGCCTAACTAAGGATATATAGAGTTGAAGAACAACCTAAGGATTTCTATTATTTGTACTTCTAGATATGAAGCCAAGAATTCTGTTAGCTTTATTGCGAACATTAATGCACTGTTGTCTTGGTTTTAGATTACTGCTAACCAGAATTCCTAAATCCTTTTCGCAGTCAGTAGTATTAAGATCTACATTATTTAGTTTATATGTGGCATGGTTATTTAACTGTCCAACATTTAGAACTTTGCATTTGTCAATATTAAACTGCATCTGCCACTTCTCCGACCATTGCATCAGTCTATTCAAATCATCCTGGAGTGCTCTAGTGTCCTCATTAGAATGAATTGGACGGCCTATTTTGGTGTCATCAGCAAATTTGCTTATGTCGCTATTTATTCCCTCATCTATGTCGTTTATGTAAATTGTTAACAACAACGGGCCCAGCACTGACCCCTGAGGAACACCGCTTGTGACGTGCCCCCATTTTGATTTCTCCCCATTTATGCAAACTCTCTGCTATCTATTTGTCAGCCATGCCTCTACCCAGGAAAAATTTTTTCGTCCTATTCCGTGTGCCGTAAGATTCCTCAATAGCCTCTGGTGTGGAACTCTATCGAAAGCCTTACTGAAGTCCATGTACACAATATCATATTCATTACCATGATCTACCTTCTCAAGCACCTTAGTGAAAAAAGTTAGTAAATTCGTAAGACAGGAACGCCCCTTTGTAAAACCGTGTTGAGATTCATTAATCAATCTGTGCCTGTCAAGATGGCTACGAATTGCTTCTGCAATTATTGATTCCATAAATTTTCCCACTATGGAGGTAAGGCTTATTGGTCTATAGTTCGAAGCCAAGGACCTGCCACCTGCCTTGTAAATAGGTATTACATTTGCTATTTTCCACTGATCAGGCACTATGCCAGTTTGTAGTGATATGTTAAAAAGATTAGCCAAAGGTATGCTAAGTTCCTCTTTACATTCCTTTAACACCCTTGCAAACAGTTCATCAGGGCCTGGGGATTTGTTAGGTTTTAGTTTCTCTATTTGTCTGAGGACCATGTCACTAGTTACTGCAATCGTACATAGTTTATTATCATCTTGTTCTACATAATCTATTATTTCAGGAATATCGCTAGTATTTTCCTGGGTGATAACTGAGAGGAAGTAAGTATTTAGAATTTCACACATATCCTTATCACTGTCAGTGATCTGACCAGAGTTACTCTTAAGTGGGCCAGTCTTGTCCCTAATCTTACTTCTGTATACCTGAAAGAACCTTTTTGGGTTAGTCTTTCAATCCCTCGCAACCTTAGCCTCATAATCCCTTTTTGCTTTTCTTATTCCTTTCTTTATTTCTCTCTTTAATTGAATATATTGATTTCTTAACTGCCCATCCCCTCTTTTGATACGCCTATATATGCCTCTCTTTTGACCAATGAGATGTTTTAATCTATTGTTCATCCATTTGGAATCATTCTTGTTAGATCTAATTTAACTACTCTGAACAAATGTTGTCTGGGCAGCTAGAACTATGCTCTGAAAAACGTCATATTGGAACCCATACTACCTGACCCATAGTAAGGGCATCCCAATTTAACCCACCCAGGTAATTTTTCAGTCCCATGAAGTCGGCCAAGCAAAAACCTGGGACAGAGATTTGATTGCAGTTATCTGGGTAATTCCATGATATATTGAAACTAAGTGATTTGTGATCACTTTCCCCAAGCTCATCATTAACCTCAAGATTGTTAATTAGTGAATCTTTGTTGGCAAGAACCAAGTCTAGCAGATAGTTTCCTCTAGTTGGTTCTGTCACAATCTGTTCTAAAAGCAATCCTGAACCGAATGAAGAAAGTCACTAGACTCAAGATTTCCTGTCATATTGTTCCAATCAATTTGTCTAAAGTTAAAATCTCCCATTATCACAACATTTTCATATCTAGATGCCTTATGAATTTCGTCCCATAACAGCTTACTGCACTCCCTATCAAGGTTTGGGGGCCTATAAATCACACTCAAATTAATTTGTCACGTCCCTCGAGAAACTGTAGCCAAACAGATTCTGTGTTCGATGTTTCTAATCTTATATCATGTCTAAGACAATTTAAATTTTCTCTGACCTACATCGCCACACCACCACCCTTCCTGTTTACCCTATCAGTGTGGAATAGTTTATAACCCCATATGCTGCATTCAGAAGGCATTTCTCTATCTTTCAGGTTGAACCAGGTCTCTGTTATACCAATAATATCTATATTATCTACACTTGCAAGTAATCTTAGCTCATCCATCTTATTTCTTAGACACCTACTATTTGTATAGCAAACCTTAAGGGAGCTAATCACTCGTTGCCCTCTACTATCTCTCTCTGTTTTTTGATCAGTTGATTTGCCATTACTAGCAACTTTATTTTGAATTTTATCTTTTAAACATATCCCTGAGGTATGCCGGTAATAACTGCTGTTTTTAACCCTAATGCTGCAGCCTGATTGTTTCCCACAAACACCCATACCTCTATAATCTATCATTTTAAATTCCTAGACGAGTCATCAATTACCCTCTCAATTGAATTGGCTAATGCAACCACTCCATCCCCAGAGAGATTAACCCCATACATACATATCACGTTTGTCAAAGAATAGGTCACAGTTATCAATGAATGGGATTGCAAGTTCCTTACAGTGCCTGTCTAGCCAGCAATTTATACCAATTGCCCTAGACATCCATTCATTGCCCACTCCCTTTCTAGGCAAGATGTTACATATGACTGGGATCCTTCCCTTAGACCTAACTACTTCTATGGCTAACCTGTACTTATCCGGCAGCTCCTCTCTCCTGCCCTTCCCAATGTCATTACCCCCAACACTAAGACAGATAATGGGCTTGTTCCCATTACCTAACATAATATTATCCAACCTGCTGACTATGTCACCAACACCAGCTCCAGGAAGGCACACTCTCTGTCTGACCTTTCTGTGTCTGTTACAAAAAGCACTGTCCATATATCTTACCTGAGAATCTCCTACTATTAAAATATTCTTACCTTGATTAGCAGGGGAATCAGTGGTACCTTCAACCTCACTAACCACTAAAGTACACTCGTCTTGGAGAACAGAGACTCGATTTCCTACTTTCACATCTTCTCTATTAACTCTCTTCATCTTCCTTCTTCCTAAACTGTGAACCACTTGCCACTTAAAGTGGCTGCCACTATCACTGCTGGTGACCATTCCTTCCTTACCAGCTAAATCCTTCTCACACTCGCTCCCAAACTCATCTATGCGAAGCTTCAGCCTCCTATTTTCCTCCTGAAGAAGTAGAATCTCCTCCTTTACAATGCTAATGGCAAACTGTAACCCCAAATTCTTTACAGTTAATACTTTTAACTTCCTAACTTTCCTCACTGACTGTTACGCCCATTGTGCATTCCATAGTGGGATGTTTTTCTGCACACCACACCAAGAATAGAGTTTTTAGCATTTTACTGCAATGTGGCTATAGTGCTGGAATTTGTCACACCTACACCGAAGGGGATGGGGAGCGTTGATGCACGTTAATAGGTAGGAAACGTCAGCCCGACACCCAGATATTCCAAAGGAGAGGCACTGGCCCAACCCATCTGGCAAGAGTTTAGGTTCTTTCTTTGTCTTTCAGGTCCAACGACCTGTTGTGATAATTATGATATAATTACACTGTCTTTTGCATAAACGAGTCATCTCAGCCTTTAAAGTGTACAGTAAGCAGGCTAGTTCTCTGAAGATAAAGCAAGTAATTAGTGAACTGGTGCGTGAGTATGGATTTCTACAATCAATCATCTCTGCTATTATCAAACAAAATGATATAATAAACAATATTAAAGTGACTGACGAATTTAAACTAGTAAACAAAGACAGATAAATTTTCGTATAGAAAAACTGTTTTAATTATAGATGAGAAAGAAGCAGATGAAGACAGTACCTGCAAGTTATATCTGGTAATGTATAAGATATGATACATTTTTACCAAGACTTAACCCTTTAGTCCCGTCTATTAAATTCACCGTTGAGAAAGAGGTGGACTGTAAACTTCCATCCTTAGATGTGTTGATACACCCGGTTGACAGAAAGTTTAAGTTTACAGTATATAGGAAGGCCACTAATGTGTGCTCGTATATTCACTACTATTTCAACCATGAGATGAGGGTCAAAAGGAGTGTATTTCTTACTGTGTTCTTGAGAGCCTATAGAATGTGCAGTCCGGAGTTCCTAGATGAAAAAATTAGGAAAATATTTGACATTGGCATGAAACTATGGTATCCTAAGGTGTTTGTGGAATCTGCCTTGCTGGCAGCTAAGAAAACTTATTATAGAACAGAACCTAGGATAACACCTCAGACCAAGAATGTGGTGGTTCTCCCATATAATGAGAATTTATCTATCCTGCCAAATGCTTTTAGAAGATTTAATATACAAGTAGTATTTAAATATTCACGGACTGTTAGAAGCATCCTGATTAAGAATGCACCCCAACAACGTGTTGGTGGTGTCTACAGAGTTGGTTGCAATGGTTGTAGTCGGGAAAATCATTGGAGGTGAGAATGTCCCAGCACCACTATTCGATGCATATAACACAGGAGTCGAACGCGATTTTCAACTATACTAGAGCTTGTAATAACCTGGCAAACTGGCAGGAAGCAAGAGTCATCTTCCCTTATTCCTCCTGGCTTGAAAGGAATATTGTAGAATCGGCATTTATTAAGCATGATAGGCAGTCATTATACAATATCAGTGACGGGCTGTTCAAATTAGATACTTTTTAGTTGAGGCAATAGTACAGTCTAAAATTGGGCTCTTATATGAATGCATTATACTGTCTTAAATGTAGGTCCACACCGAAGAATTAGGGCCTATTTTTCCTGCAGTTTCTGAAGGCTGAACCAGAGTTTGCCTCAGAATTATTTGGGTTGAATTACCTTGGCGGTCTTCCTTGTTCTTGCAGATGCCTCTCTCTTTAAATGAGTTTATTTTAATGAGCCCCGTTTACTTTTAGAATTCTCCCCTTTAAATGTTAAAGTTTTCTCGCCCCCCTCCGGGGCCAGTGGGTGGCTGTCCAATAATTGCCAGTGACTTATACATCACTAACAATATATTTGTAAAGTTACTGATATCATAGCAGAGTGTAGCCAAATTTTTTAATATTGACACGCAAATTTCGTTTAGGCTACTGCAGTATCAATGCTTGTGGGATTTTTTCTAATGCTATAATATTCATCTTTCTGGCTGTGGGTGCTGGTGTGCCTTGGGGCACTTCCGGTATCCTACTGTCTCTCGCTCTCTCTCTCCCTCCCTCACTCACTCCATGTGAAGATGTCCTTAGGGAACGTACTTCCTTGGACATCCTCCTCTGTTCTGCAATTTTGAAATCTCCTGATGACATGTTGATTGCAACACGAAAGGCCTAAAGCTATCATTCTACTCCACCAGTGGTTGTTTTGCATATATATATATATATATATATATATATATATATATATATATATATATATATATATATATATATATATATATATATATATATATATATATATATATATATATATATATATATATATATATATATATATATATATATATATATATATATATATATATATATATATATATATATATATATATATATATATATATATATATATATATATATATATATATATATATATGTCGTGCCGAATATGTAAAACTGGTCAATTAGCAAGAACTCATTTAAAATTAAGTCCTTTCTGAAATTTTCCCTTACACATTTAAAGATATATTTTTTTCATTAATGACAATGTAAAAATTTATAATTTTGCACCAAAAGAATATTAGAAAACTTACCTAACCTTATTATAACAAGAACAATTTATTTTAGCCTAACCCAGCTAAATATATTTTAGATACGTTTACAATAATTTAATAAAAAACAAACATAGTGAATTATATTTTTTCGTTTGGTTCAGAATTATTTTTGCGAAATTATTGCATACACAAATTTTCGCTTGGCTTATATGGCAAGATGAGCGTTGCTATTTAAGCCAAGATAGCAAGTTCTGCCTATTCGGCACGACACATATATATATATATATATATATATATATATATATGTATATGTCGTGCCGAATATGTAAAACTGGTCAATTAGCAAGAACTCATTTAAAATTAAATCCTTTGTAAAATTTTCTCTTATACGTTTAAAGATATATTTTTTTCATTAATGTTGATGTAAAAATTTATAATTTTGCACCAAAAGGAACATAGAAAACTTACCTAACCTTATTATAACAAGCGCAATTTATTTTAGCCTAACCCAACTAAATATATTTTAGATTTGTTTACAATAATTTAATACTAAACAAACACAGTGAAATATATTTTTTTCGTTAGGTTCAGAATGATTTTGGCGAAATTATTGCATACACAAATTTTCACTTGTCCTATATGGCAAGATGAGCGTTGCTATTTAAGCCAAGATAGCAAGTTCTGCCTATTCGGCACGACATATATATATATATATATATATATATATATATATATATATATATATATATATATATATATATATGTATATATATATATATATATATATATATATATATATATATATATATATATATATATATATATATATATATATATATATATATATATATATATATATATATATATATATATATATATATATATTTAAAGTATTGTAACCACGAACAAGTGGTATTTAATCAATAACAACACTGCGACTAGCCGATAATTCGAATTGTGTTATTTTAGCCCGCCTCATGGTGAGCGAAAATTCCACGACGCTCTAACCCATGGGACCTTCAAGAATCACGCACTCAGCAGAGCTAGGTGTTGTACCGTGATCCCAGGACATACGAAGGTGTGGATGCTTCAGAGCTAATTTCATCCTCCTCCCCGTTTGGTGTACTAGCCTCCACGAGCAGTATATATAGTACTGCAACCACGAACAATTGGTATTTATTCAATAACAACACTGCGACTAGCCGAGGATTCGAACTCGTGTTGTTTTAGCCCCTCTCATAGTGAAAGCTAAAACAAAACGGGTTCGAATCCTCGAATCCTCGAATAGTTGGGGTTGTAGCTAGCAACAGATTTGAAAGCATTTAGCCTATCTTTGCATTTCTTATTTAGTTGTGGTATGGTGGATTTATTAAAGGGTACATCAACACCAAGATATATGTAAGATTTAACGTAGCTAATGTTCTCTCCCTGCAAATAGATGGGTGGGGGATGTCGTTTGCTTGTCAATATCTTTGTTTTAGAGGAAGATATTATGAAGCCTAATCGATTACATATTGCTTGAACTTCATTAGGAATGGTACTCATCTTCTTATGCCCTGTTGTATGGATCATGATGCCATCAGCATAGGTTTAGGTGAGGCAGATAGAGCATTTAGGTAAACATTATTCAGAATATTAAAGCATGGAACTGAGAACTCCTCCCTGCTTTATACCAAGGGACATTTCCTCAGACTAGCTTCTGAAGCCTTGGTAGAGGACAGGATCCTGTATTTGATAACGGTTCTGTTTGCGATATCAAATGCAGAAATGAGGTTTAAAGGCAACGCACAACATCCCTCTTTGTTGAATGACTAATTGACAGATTCTCAGTTGGGGTTCATGGTGGAGAAGCGGCGCAACAGCGGCAGCGGTAGTGATGATGGTAATAAAATATTAATAATGAATATAATGATAATAATATTAAGAATATCTTCTCTCACACTAACACCCCCATTTCTCCTGCTATTTGCCAACAATACGCCCCACCTCCTCTCCATTACACAAACAAAATTCCCCACCTTCCTTTCCACACACCAACACTACACTACCCCTCCCGTCCTACACACCAACACTACACCACCACCACCACCACCACCTTCCATCACACACGCCAACACCATACTACTACCTCGCCTCCCATACGTTATCAATACACCACCCTCTCTATTCACACACTGACACTCTACACTATACACTTACACAATAACATTTCACACCCCTTCCGCTCCTACATTCCAACCTTACACCCCATCTCCTCTTCCACGCAATAACACTACACCACCGCCTGCCCTCTCACACCCCACCGCCCTTTCCACCCACACTAGCATTACAAACATCCTTTCCATCCACACATCAACACTACATCCAAAAATAGAATCCATCCCACCACTACCCCCTCATCCCTCCCACACCCTAACACTTCACACCACTTCCCCCTCATACACACTAACACTACACCCCCACATAAACCAACTCTACTCCCTACCTCACTTTCCAAACACAAACACTGCTTCACTTCCTCTCCTTATACACTAAGATTACACCCCTTGTATTATGATAAGATAACATTGCGTTTGGATATTTAACCCCGGAGGGTTAGCCACCCAGGATAATTCAAGAAAGTTAGTGCGTCATCGAGGACTGCCTTATTTCCACTGGGGTCCTTAAATCTTGTTCCCCAGGATGCGACCCACACCAGTCGACTAACACAAAGATACGTGCTTGCTTGCTAGGAGTATGGGGACAACAGGTGTAAGGAAACACGCCCAACAATGTTTACATCCTTTCCGGGGATCGAACCACTATCCGTGGTTGGATCCCCGAAAAGCGTGCCTTCTCTTGCCACGGGACACCGACAAAACACCCCACCTTCCACTACACTTCACCAGCACCTCTCCTTTACACACGTGAACAATACACCACTTTTCCACCTACACACTAACATTTCACCCTGACTCCCCTTCCCTCATAACAATGTACTCTCACCTCTCTCTCCCACATATCACAGCACTTCTCCCTATCTCCACCTACACACCAACAACGCACTCACACCCACTTCCTTATTCCATCCCTATACCCCACTTCCCTCTCCCACACACTAGCACCGCACTCTTTCTCTACGTAACATAACACCAACACTACACCACACCTCCTATACCCCAACACTATACCCCGCCTCTCCCACACACTAATAGTCTACTCCACCTCCCTCTCCCAAACACCAACAGTGTACTCCACCTCCCTCTCCAACACCAACATACACTATCGTTTTCACGAGAGTCTTACATGCGCACTTTGAGCTCGGTCATATAAATGTCAGATATCATAATTAGACACGGATAATACGTGCCTTTTAACGGGTCTTATGACGGTGGAAGCTTAGAGGGTGTGGCCTCTGCTTAGGTTCCGCATCGCTCAGCCTCACTGCTGCTCAACCTCACTGCTGCTCAGCCTCACTGCTGCTCAACCTCACTGATGCTCATTTGCCGTCTTCACTCTGGGTATTGTTTGAGAATGAGCAGGTAATAATTTTTTTTTTCTGAGGTTAGAGAGATAAAACTTTGAGTGATGGAAGGTTTGGAATGACAGCCTCTTTCCCAGGTTGTTCAGCCTCAACTCTTGTAAGAAGTTGACTTTCCTGCTAAACTGAACATTTTAATTTCTTAGATTTAAAGTCTTATTCGGTCCGCAAGTTGTTAAACTTTTGTTATGTCAATAATATTTTTCGGGTTAAGATCTAACTAAACCAAAATAAAAAATATTTTAAACTTTCTAACAAACATTAGGTACTCTTAATGAATATACCCTTAGATAGTCTTCCAGCTGAATCATTAATGTATATACCCAGAGATAGTCTCCCAGTTGAGCCATTAATGTATATTCCCAGAGATAGTCTCCCATATATATCATTAATGTATATACCCAGAGACAGTCTCTCTCTTTCTCTCTCTCTCTCTCTCTCTCTCTCTCTCTGTCTCTTCTTGTATCTGTAAATCATGATTGGGCAGTCCTTCAGGGGCTATTCAACCAAGTTAACCTTTCAGCTATAAAAACAAACTTCATACGTAAAGGAGAATTACCAACAGACTCTTAACTGTTTTCAAGAGAGTTCATGATAAGTTCCTCAAGTTAATTCCATATCCTCTGGAATGTAATGCCTCCCTAAGATTCCGTCCTCCAAACACTAACGTCCTTATTGATCAGGTCATTAACCATGAAGCATGATCTAGATGCGGGTAGCGAGAGCAGAGATCACCGGAATCAACTCCAGGTAAGCTACAGGTACGTTGATTCATTTTGTGTAAACAATTCTCTGCTAATAGTTCTGCAAGGGATAATGCACTTACTTTCACTCAGTAATCTCAAGTTATTAAGAAACAATTAGGCTGATTATCTACCAATTGAGACGACTTCATTTAGCGTTTCAATTAAAATATATATATTTTTTTAGCCCCAGTGGTCCCTTCTGAGACCAGGGCTCCTTAATTGTTCAGGAAATAACACAAGAATGGGAACTAACAAGACACACACAGGACAGTAATGACTGAAGTATATTGAATCATGAAGAATATTTAAATATCTATTATTTTCCGTGTTCATAAAACAAAAAGAAAATATTAGTAATCATGCCGAGAGTGAAAGACATTAAACAGTCTTACGATTTACATTATGACTCGTATTTTTTATATATTTCAATTATATAGTCTATAGTTGCCTTCGGAGCTTTTAAACTTTTTTTTTAAATTTCTCATTAGTTGCAAATATCTACATCACCATATTATATCTTTGTTATGCTAAATATGATCACCAAAGGAAACCAAATAAATTTAATACCATGCAAATACATGGCTCACTTAGTGGGCCAGTATCGCTGTTGTTTTTACTCTTTTAAAATAAGTCACGTTTGTCATTATTAATATTTTTCTATTCTCAGGCGCACTACAGTTGCTAATTTTTTGAATACAAACTTAAATAAAAATTATTTGCTTTATTGCATTCAGCGTTACAACAGTGATGTCATGTTCTTCCTGTTCATGGCCCTCGGATACCTTATTCACCTGTTTTCATGCATTTTTATGACCTAACAAGTAGGTGTCACATTTCGTCTCTTCCAAACGTCATCCAGTAAACTTTCTTTGTTACTCATATCTTTTAATTCTGGAAATCATTTCGAAGCTTGTCTGTGAACTTTTTCTATGTTATGTTTCGTCGGTGCAGACACAACACTACTATTTCAATTTTGGTCTAAAGATCGTTATAACCGGCATTATTTAATATTTTTCAATCCATATACATAACGACCATTTTAAGTCTGAGAGAATAGCATCCGGTCCTCGTTGACAATAATTTGTACACGAGAACTGCTAAAACATCATACGTCCCTCAAAAGGCTCTCAAAAGATGATGCAGAAGAAAGTTCCTGCAGACAGATCAAAATAAGAGATAAAGAGAAGCTCAAGGTCAGGCTAAGTCACATATATTCCTCAGACTTGATCATCTGACATGTACTAAGAGATACAGGTATCATGAGAAACAAAACCTAAACTAAGATTCACGAGTATAAAAGCTGATTTGTCTAGGCGGCGTTTGTAAAGGCGAGAGGTGGAATAACTAGTGTTGGCAGGGGACCGGTTTATGTGATAGCTATGTTCTCTAACTTTACATGACTAAGACACTTGAGTAACACTTGGATATCTTCATTGCCGAAACACTGCACCTACTCATCACGCTTCTTTAGTCGAATATAGAGCCATTTTAACACTGCAGACAGTAGAAGTGGAGAATTCTGAGGTGTTCAATCCCTTAGCTTAAAGCAGAGGCATGGGGACGGAAATTTATACAGTGGACAGCAAGTTAGGCGGCGTTAGCACCACGCAAAGTCCTTAGGTCTGTGAGAGAATAAGATGAGAGTATATCTGGTTTGTTCGGTCTCTATTCTGAGATTGAGAACTAACAGCGTCTTCTCCACTGAGCTCTAGATTGAACTAGGCTCACCAGATGGCAGCATAAGGCTAGGGGTTAGGGACAAATTATGACGGCCTGAATACTGGCTTACATCGCTAGGGCATGCTACACTGTCGTCGTGACCGTGGCAAATAATGAATACACCTCTCTCGTAGGAATAGAGCACCGGCTAGACTTGAAAAGCAAAAGATCCTCCCTTTCCCCCTCCCCCTCCCCAAGAAAAAAAAATCCTTAGCGTGAGGCGGTGCAGTGATCGACGGCAAGCAAGAACACTGGCTATAGGAAGTACAGCATCTTGGAACTGGGTCTGCGACAAGTCAGGAAGACATCCCTGTGGCTGAGCTGTGTAGCCGGGCAGGGTTCTCGACTAGAACGGTGTAACAGGCAGTCATGGCAGGGTTGTGCATGCGGCGGCACGACCTGGTGGTGCCAGAAGCAAGGCGTCGTGGAGACGACTCGGTCGAAGGTACCATTAGCAATGCCGGTAGAGGTGGTCGTTGTCAGAGAAAGTAGCTGCATGAAGGAGTCGTAACCTAGACAATCCAAGTGACGTGTCTTCAGTGGAGTCGGCGAGCATAGTTCTCTCTGTACATGGGTGTTCAGTTGACCCGCAGAGGTGAAGATAAGACTGTGTATCAAGAATCAGTGGACAAATGGAAAATAGTATGGAACACTTAATTGAGAGAAGATAACATGTGACCTACATACATACGACACAGTCGACTGTATGTGGCGGAACACGAGGTGATGTTGCAGGTGCTAGAGAACTGCAGACAGCAGATACCTTGGGATGTGAGAGTGGCGTCATGGTATGGCGATGTGGCGTGACGTCCTGGTGCCACACGACGTAGCGTGTCGCACCATAGGGAAGACAGAACGTAAGTAAAGAAAGTGTGTGGGCGCTCAGGGCATCAGCGTACTGGCGTCCTGCTACGTATGCATGTGGGAGACGGTAGCCCACCATAACTCACTAAATCTCACTTCTGGCTACTGTAGCTTGTAGGATCAGGGTAAGAGACTGTAGAAAACTTCAGGAGACTCATTGCCTGGTGTAGGGTGATTCACGTTCGTGGCAGGGTGCATCCCAATGGCTTGGACGCCCACATGGCTGCGTGGCAGGGTGCATCCTATGGTTTGGACGCCCACATGGCTACTTTTCAAGGTGAATCCCATGAACTGGACGCCCACATGGTTTGCTCATCCTGTGAGCAGTATATATAAAAAAATTACAGAGGTCGCAATGGGTCTTTGTCAGGCCGCACTAAGCATTGTTACATCACTACAAAGGAATATAAATCATTTTGTAAATTGTAAATTACAAAATTCAATTAGTTGTTATCAAGAGTGCAATTAGGAATACGATCTCAAAAAATTACATCTTATTGCCACTATTCTTTTTTTTTTTCTTCTTTTTTTTTTACATTTCTTTATATAGTGTCGTACAAAATACAGTAAGGAACAGCATCTCAAAAAAAATTATTACTACTAAAAAATAATAAGAAAACGTCATAACTGGTTGAATTGAATAGAATAGAAACCTGCAGAACCATTGTCACAGTATATCAAGGTTCTTCTGTAGCATGATGTAATCCTCTTCTGTTCGGATTATCTGCATTAGCTCTGGGTCACAATTAATTTTTGACGAGTAAAGATATATTTTTCTTTACATCAACCAGAAATTGTACGAT
The DNA here is from genome assembly GCF_038502225.1 of Cherax quadricarinatus. Taxonomy (NCBI): domain Eukaryota; kingdom Metazoa; phylum Arthropoda; class Malacostraca; order Decapoda; family Parastacidae; genus Cherax; species Cherax quadricarinatus. Next base: position 24,574,845 of record NC_091325.1, read on the forward strand.
TCCGAGAACTGAAGGTTGAGGTACTCTAGTTGATAGTTGAATCTAATTTGGCACCCCTTCTGGATATTCTGCTGTCTATTAAGTACTCTGTAGTATTCGCTTATCGACTGAAGTATCCTCACAATCACTAAAGTGGGAGTGCATTTCAAAATTTTTGACAGTTTAGGTTATCTTGTCAAACCAAAACCGATTTTTAAAATTGTGTTTTCCTGATTGTTTCCTAACTTAGATCTAATTGTTTTCTTGAATACCTTGCATGTATGCATCTCTCATTCAGTGCCACCTATCTTAATTTTTAAATTCTGATGATCGATATTACATTCGCAGCATTTCATCTTTCTGGTGGCTCTCCTGTCTCCAATGATGTGCTTCATATATTGATTGTAACCTGTATAGTATCTCAGCTGTCTCCATCATTATCTATGAATAGATTTTTATTTATGTATTCACTTGAGTCAAATTTGTTTATATAGTTATGATCCTGCTCAGTTATGATCCTGCTCAGCAATTTCAATGCAGTAACTCCTTCCTACTTCTCTTTTTTTTTTTCGTCTTCCATTTCTGTCATTTCAGTTCTTCAAGTTTGTCAAGATATCAAAGACCGCGTGACGAATGCACATTCAATGAGACGCTGCTGCTAAGCCTCACTGAAACTTGCGCTCCGTGATGGATGGTAGATCACGTTCATATAACTAGCCCTCTAAGGGAGTACCTGTGAACATCTACTGCAAACATTTAATTAAAACAGGTTAATCTCAGGGTCTAACTTGATAAGACCCTAATTTGATCCTGACAAGAGTGGAAGAGTTGGGTGTTAGCAGAATGCTGCTACATAGATCTTGGATTTGAAATATACTTAGGCAAGAAAACAGCTCTTACCCAGTAAATTAAGTGGCATAAAAAATTCTTCAGAACATAGGGTTTTCATTTATTTGGAGAGATATGGATGTTTTGAGGGTTAGTATATTTGTCAAAGAAATATCCTGATATGGGTCATATATTGTACAGAATATATTTACATACCTTGGCACAAGAACAGCAAGCGATCACTGGCAAGGTCGTGCTGAACTCAAATGAGTGGTAGTAGAGATCACTACTAGTGTTCTATACATAAATATTCGTTTACTGTGTGGGGAGGGGATATTATCCTACCAAAGAAAGGTTTGATTTATAATTAACAGTTTCGAGAAGAAACGTTGTTTAAGTGTGGTTTAGGAGTGAGTGTTCCATATATAGTAGAGTGAATCGTATTTTACGATTGATTCAGTATTATGTTTTTCTCTCCTCCAGGTAGTTTTCTCTCTCTCGGTTGATTCTTTATCCCTTATCTGCAGTGTCTTTATCATTATTACACTGCAGTTTTCTAGGTTACACTGTGGCAACCATTTGTTCAACCATTCCCTAAATCACTGTTCATCATTTTACATGTTTTTTTTTATAATCCTCCTCTACATATAATTTTCATATGATCTCTTAGTATTCATTACAAAAATAGACTAAGAATCATTTGCTCCCTAGTAGTGAAATTTTCCTGCGGGATTTTGCTTATGTTTTGATTTCGTAATCTGCAGATTTTTGTATTTGTAAAATTTCATGCAATCACTTGTTTCCTCTAACAAGTCCTTTACATTAGCTAAGATCATGATGGGGTAGCCCGCTAAGATCATGATGGGGTAGCCCGCTAAGATCATGATGGGGTACCCCGCTAAGATCTTTATGGGGTAGCCCGCTAAGATCATGATGGGGTAGCCCGCTAAGATCATGATGGGGTAGCCCGCTAAGATCATGATGGGGTAGCCCGCTAAGATCTTGATGGGGTAGCCCGCTAAGATCATGATGGGGTAGCCCGCTAAGATCATGATGGGGTAGCCCGCTAAGACCATGATGGGGTAGCCCGCTAAGATCATGATGGGGTAGCCCGCTAAGATCATGATGGGGTAGCCCGCTAGGATCATGATGGGATAGCCCGCTAAGATCATGATGGGGTAGCCCGCTAGGATCATGATGGGATAGCCCGCTAAGATCATGATGGGGTAGCCCGCTAAGATCATGATGGGGTAGCCCGCTAGGATCATGATGGGATAGCCCGCTAAGATCATGATGGGGTAGCCCGCTAAGATCATTATGGGGTAGCCCGCTAAGATCATGATGGGTTAGCCCGCTAGGATCATGATGGGGTAGCCCGCTAAGATCATGATGGGGTAGCCCGCTAAGATCATGATTAGGTAGCCCGCTAAGATCATGATAGGGTAGCCCGCTGAGATCATGATGGGGTAGCCCGCTAAAATCATGATGGGGTAGCCCGCTAATATCATGATGGGATAGCCCGCTAAGATCATGATGGAGCAGCCCGCTAGGATCATGATGGGATAGCCCGCTAAGATCATGATGGGGTAGCCCGCTAAGATCATGATGGGGTAGCCCGCTAGGATCATGATGGGGTAGCCCGCTAAGATCATGATGGGGTAGCCCGCTAAGATCATTATGGGGTAGCCCGCTAAGATCATGATGCGTTAGCCCGCTAGGATCATGATGGGGTAGCCCGCTAAGATCATGATGGGGTAGCCCGCTAAGATCACGATGGGGTAGCCCGCTAAGATCATGATGGGGTAGCCCGCTAAGATCATGATGGGGTACCCCGCTAAGATCTTGATGGGGTAGCCCGCTAAGATCATGATGGGGTAGCCCGCTAAGATCATGATGGGGTAGCCCGCTAAGATCATGATGGGGTAGCCCGCTAAGATCATGATGGGGTAGCCCGCTAAGATCATGATGGGGTAGCCCGCTAGGATCATGATGGGATAGCCCGCTAAGATCATGATGGGGTAGCCCGCTAGGATCATGATGGGATAGCCCGCTAAGATCATGATGGGGTAGCCCGCTAAGATCATGATGGGGTAGCCCGCTAGGATCATGATGGGATAGCCCGCTAAGATCATGATGGGGTAGCCCGCTAAGATCATTATGGGGTAGCCCGCTAAGATCATGATGGGTTAGCCCGCTAGGATCATGATGGGGTAGCCCGCTAAGATCATGATGGGGTAGCCCGCTAAGATCATGATTAGGTAGCCCGCTAAGATCATGATAGGGTAGCCCGCTGAGATCATGATGGGGTAGCCCGCTAAAATCATGATGGGGTAGCCCGCTAATATCATGATGGGGTAGCCCGCTAAGATCATGATGGGGCAGCCCGCTAGGATCATGATGGGATAGCCCGCTAAGATCATGATGGGGTAGCCCGCTAAGATCATGATGGGATAGCCGATCATGATGGGGTAGCCCGATAAGATCATGATAGGGTAGCCCGCTGAGATCATGATGGGGTAGCCCGCTAAGATCATGATGGGTTAGCCCGCTAAGATCATGATGGGGTAGCCCGCTAAGATCATGATGGGTTAGCCCGCTAGGATCATGATGGGGTAGCCCGCTAAGATCATGATGGGGTAGCCCGCTAAGATCATGATGGGGTAGCCCGCTAAGATCATGATGGGGTAGCCCGCTAAGATCTTGATGGGGTAGCCCGCTAAGATCATGATGGGGTAGCCCGCTAAGATCATGATGGGGTAGCCCGCTAAGATCATGATGGGGTAGCCCGCTAATATCATGATGGGGTAGCCCGCTAAGATCATGATGGGGTAGCCCGATAAGATCATGATGGGTTAGCCCGCTAGGATCATGATGGGGTAGCCCGCTAAGATCATGATGGGGTAGCCCGCTAAGATCATGATGGGGTAGCCCGCTAAGATCATGATGGGGTAGCCCGCTAAGATCACGATAGGGTAGCCCGCTAAGATCAAGATGGGGTAGCCCGCTAAGATCAAGATGGGGTAGCCCGCTAAGATCACGATGGGGTAGCCCGCTAAGATCAGGATGGGGTAGCCCGCTAAGATCATGATGGGGTAGCCCGCTAAGATCATGATGGGGTAGCCCGCTACGATCCTGATGGGGTAGCCCGCTAAGATCATGATGGGGTAGCCCGCTAAGATCACGATGGGGTAGCCCGCTAAGATCATGATGGGGTAGCCCGCTAAGATCATGATGGGGTAGCCCGCTAAGATCATGATGGGGTAGCCCGCTAAGATCACGATGGGGTAGCCCGCTAAGATCATGATGGGGTAGCCCGCTAAGATCACGATGGGGTAGCCCGCTAAGATCACGATGGGGTAGCCCGCTAAGATCATGATGGGGTAGCCCGCTAAGATCATGATGGGGTAGCCCGCTAAGATCATGATGGGGTAGCCCGCTTGGATCATGATGGGGTAGCCCGCTAAGATCATGATGGGGTAGCCCGCTAAGATCATGATGGGGTAGTCCGCTAAGATCATGATGGGGTAGCCCGCTAAGATCATGATGGGGTAGCCCGCTAAGATCATGATGGGGTAGCCCGCTAAGATCATGATGGGGTAGCCCGCTAAGATCATGATGGGGTAGCCCGCTAAGATCATGATAGGGTAGCCCGCTGAGATCATGATGGGGTAGCCCGCTAAGATCATGATGGGGTAGCCCGCTAGGATCATGATGGGGTAGCCCGCTAAGATCATGATAGGGTAGCCCGCTGAGATCATGATAGGGTAGCCCGCTGAGATCATGATGGGGTAGCCCGCTAAGATCATGATGGGGTAGCCCGCTAAGATCATGATGGGGTAGCCCGCTGAGATCATGATAGGGTAGCCCGCTGAGATCATGATGGGGTAGCCCGCTAAGATCATGATGGGGTAGCCCGCTAGGATCATGATGGGGTAGCCCGCTAAGATCATGATAGGGTAGCCCGCTAACATCATGATAGGGTAGCCCGCTAAGATCGTGATAGGGTAGCCAGCTAAGATCATGATAGGGTAGCCCGCTGAGATCATGATAGGGTAGCCCGCTGAGATCATGATGGGGTAGCCCGCTAAGATCATGATGGGGTAGCCCGCTAAGATCATGAGGGGGTAGCCCGCTGAGATCATGATAGGGTAGCCCGCTGAGATCATGATGGGGTAGCCCTCTAAGATCATGATGGGGTAGCCCGCTAGGATCATGATGGGGTAGCCCGCTAAGATCATGATAGGGTAGCCCGCTAACATCATGATAGGGTAGCCCGCTAACATCATGATAGGGTAGCCCGCTAACATCATGATAGGGTAGCCCGCTAAGATCATGATGGGGTAGCCCGCTAACATCATGATGGGGTAGCCCGCTAAGATCATGATGGGGTAACGCAAGCATCAGTGTTTTGATTTCTACCCTATCTTACACAGAATTATTGCAGTTATTCTGGTTTATGTCAGATTAACTTTAATTTACCTATAGTTATGTCTAGATAAAGCAAACGAAATGACCTAAGCAGGGTGGATTATTTCTGGCAGGACGGCGTTGTTATCCCCACGCTGTTAAAAAGTTGGGGGACGGGATACTTCGCCACAAACTCCTATACTTTTAAAACATTTTTCCATAAGGCCTATTTTTCAAAGCATTGTTTGTCTTTTTCTTCCAAAGATAAAAATATCTCATCTACTGTGCTAATTCATTTTTGTTACTAATACATTTTTAAATTCTCCAATGATCTTCATAGCATTAGTTGGTAATCATTTATTAAATTCCCAAGTAAATGCGTCTGCCTATCCAATCCATCCCTGTGTAATTACCGTAATATATTACGTTAAGCTATTCAATATTCTGCAAATCAAACCCTCATTTTTATTAATTACCGGGATTTAGTTTTCTAGATGTTATTTTTCCTGTTTTAAATTCATTGTTTTGATATCAATGCTGTGTCTAACTACGGTCATGAAACCCAGACTTTAGTTCACAAAAAAACAAACATTAGTTCACAAAGAAATTAGCAACAGTTCTCAAAAATCCCGAGAATGAACAGTTGGTACTAGTACCTTCCCCTCTTTCCCCGGCATCGTAGTAACAAAAGTAGCAGAGACAGTGAGGTGAAAGCTGTAAAAGCGGTAGCTTTAGCAGGGGTAATATTTATAGTAGTTCTGACCTTAAAATTCACTTGAACTTATATCTTCATTTTAAATGTCCATGCCTGTTATTCCATGCGTCGTGACAACTCACCCACTTTTTTAAACTAATAATGTGGTAGGAGGGAGTAAACAAGAAGAAGAGAGCCTTCTAATATTTTATCTTTGCCTCAGTTATTTAAACACAGCATAATAACATACAGTATTTCACTGCATCTAGGCAGTCAAATAGGTAATTGTTTTACGAGTCTTTAAACGCTATTTACTAGTGGGCTCAGTGGGGCTTTGTTTTCTGTTCGTTCTTCAAAAGCTTTTATATCCTTCAGCCTATTCTTCATTTATAAGATAATCAATACTATTTAAAACTATCCTAAATAGTATAAATCAGGAAATGCTTATGCGAGAAATACACAGAACTTGCGAGGATTGGTTGCTAAACACTGGTTGAAAGACACACTGCCTACAGCAGTGAAAGCAAAGACACGTGCAACATAGCAAGTCCTTACTGTGACAACGTTTCGCTTCAATGAGAAGTTTTTTCTTATAAATAAAAACTATTTTAGAGCGAATCATTGTCAAAAGAAATGTTTGCTGTGCAATTAGGTTTTCGTCTTCGTAGAAACAAAAGGTAACTAGACTATAGACAGCGGTTCTCTGCACATAGCCTAGATACAGTCCATCTGGTCTTCTGCTACATTTTTCAAGCGCGGTGTCAGTCAAGATAAATCGAGAACGATAGAGTAGGCTGACATACAGTGAGAGATTCTTGTTAGCAGTCAAACCTGTTTTTGCTTTATTAGCGTTCACTGTAAACAGTCTTTCTTTAAATAAATCATGATTATATTATGTATCTTTTATTAAGCTGTCTGTTGCTAGTGATCAAAACAGGATAAAAGCGAGAATATGGTAAATAAAATGAGACTGCATGTCTATCAAGAGAAGTTATTATGTGGAGCTGAACCGCCAATTGAACTAAACAAAATATTAATGATGCAGTCAACGGATAAGTTTTTTTCCTAATCTGTGGCGAGAGCTTCAATTTGTAACTAGATCAACTGCATCAACCGTGTAATTATCATAGCAGCCAGGAAGATACCAACATTTAAAAGGGATTGCTTCCATTATTTTATTTCCCTGATTATCATCTCTCTGTCTCGTGTTCGCAGTTTAATGTGGATTAAAATCGCAAATACTTGCAAAGTTATGTCTAGCCTTGACGAAATTTTACTTAGTTCGAAGCATTATGTAGTAAATGCTGCAAACACCAGATACTTTGAAACCACTTAATGTAAGTTTGCTCATGATATTTACATTAAATTTAGTGATAGTTTTTACGATAATAAGTTTTAATTTGGTGATTCCGATGTTTATGATAATTATATTACTGAGGATGGCGAATACAAATATATTCAACTCAGGTAATGGACAGGACTCGATCCGTGACAAGGCAATTTAAAAATTACTAGACCAATACTCTCACCACAGTACCACGTCAACTTAACACGATTCTTCCAACTAAGTACATTTCACTATCTTAGGAAATTTAGCATCGGGCTCACTGTATTTTTTTGAAAGACGAATCTATGGAGTCAAATAGCCATGGAGTAATAGAGTCCCGGAATCTCTGAGATGTTGCCAACATAATAAAAAAAAATATAAGCTATCACTTTAATTGTTTGTAGGAATTACTTATAAATGTTAATATAAATCCAGAACTTAACTTCAAACCTTTACAACAACCAGTTTGCAGAAAACCAAGGCTGCAAACACTACTCAACTCGTCAAACACAAGAACATCTCAATATTCGACTACAAGAAAGATCCCTAAGTAAACACTATGATGACGTCATAGTAATCCTCAGTCATCAAATACTAATGAAACTTTCATTATTATAGCATTAACATTGATAAAACATGACTTAATTGGCATCTACGGCTTTCCTGGGTATATAGCTATTCATAATAGCAGACCTGATCAATTGGAGGTTGTATAGCTCTTGTTCATGTTAATGTAGGTTTTCCAGGACGGGTCCTGGCCTCATTATTCTCCATGCGGTGACCCGGCACGTGGCATAGTTGCATACCATACCTATGAGATTCAATGCATACCCTCAACATATACCAGAGATCTAGAAACTTAAGTACTCCAGTATCACTAGGAACTGCTTACAGATCTCCACATACCAACATAAACACCTCTGGGGATAATCTTAAACACTACGTCATCAACATTAAACTCAACAGGTATTACAAAATTGCTGATGATTTGAATATCAGCCTCATCTAAGCAGAAGGCCCACAAATAGCTGGTTTTCTGAAGAACATCTATAGCTACCTATTAATGCACTTAACAACCAAATCTACGAGAATTATTGAGACACCTACATCTTCTCTTGGACACATTTGGACTAACATAACAGCTTCACTAAAAGCTGCCACAATCACTGATATTGCAGCTAATCGTTACCAAGGTTCTTGTTACCAACATAATCAAATCACCACTTCACACCTATAAGGCTCCACAACGAGATTTCAGTGAATAATTTTAAGTCTGTAAGTACCCCAGACTGGCAGAGAGAATTCAGTAAAAGTAAGATTTTTCATGTGCCTATGTCTTCCTTAAAAAAAATCAATGTATCGATGACAAAAAATGCCCTTTAAAAAACGAAACGCATCACACAAAAAGACTAGATAGGCCTTGGCTAACCGGCTGAAAGGAAATATACCTACGAAAAAAATGCAAAATTGGCTTTATTCCTAAGGAACTTGTGAAATGATATATAACAACATTTTCTATGCTTAAAAATTATATATATACAATTGTATTATGCTAACATTTTCCTACAAATAAAGGGCGATATCAAAAAGACGTGAAAAACACTCTCATATATTGGGTTCACGCAAAATTGGTACGACAAAATAAACTAAATTAAAATAAAAACCATACCACGGGCGGGTTAGAACCCTCGATCAGTGAGTCGAGTCTCAGAAGTCCAGACCGTCGCGTTAGCCACTGGACCAGCTAGCCACAATAAGATTCATCCAACTACGTATATGTATACACCATAGGAAAGTTAGCATAGGCACCACTGTAACTACAAATGCAAGTTTTTACAGACGAATCTCTAGCTAGCATGGCCGTGACGAACCCTAGCTCAAGTCCCACGCCCGTGGTATGGTTTGTTTGCAATCGTGTCATTACGATTTCGTGAGTCAAACTGCATTAACCAGACCTCAGTATCCCCCCGTCCATATTACTGATACAGTACATAAGCTTAACGACTTCTGAACCATACGGACTAACCTGGCAGCAATTCGCAAGTTACGTTGCTCAGTTTAGCGATTACCTCAGCGATGGTCATTAAAGCTCCCTCTACATGTCTCCGGTAAATTTTCCAGATGTAATTTCCATAATAAATCCATTAAAAAAGCAAGTAATAAAGCTAATATTCAACCATTCATAATAAAAAATCTGCCCATGTGCTATTACTATCATATTAACTCTGTTTAAAAAATCTACTGAAGCCACAACTCCCTAATATTCTAAATGTAGCTCGTGTTACCCCAATCCATGGAGACCCATATGATATCAATAATTATTGACCAATCTCTAACTTGTCATTATTATTTAAAATCTTTCATTACATAATATATAAATATATACATTTATTACTAAACAACGAAACATTCTTAATTAACCCTTACCAGTTTGGATTCAGGCAAGAAAAGAAGTACTAATGAGTTATCATTAAGATGTTAAATTGTCTATTTATCCCAAGAAAATAATTAATATCTAATGAAGCTTTTAATTGACTAAGGAAAGCTTTTAACACTGCAGACTGAAAACTATAGAGCATGCTTTCATTTTCATTGGGTCTTATGTCACCGACAGATGTCAGCAAGTGACAGTCAATGTTACTACCTCATTAAGGTATACTATATACATAGGAGTGTCATAGGGTAGCATCCTTGGCTCACTATTATTCCTCGTCTATATTAGTGACCTACCAAATTTTTCCCATGAACTTCAGCAAGTCATGTTTGCAGACGACACCTTTGCCATGTCCAGTCCAGACGCTGTTCTCTATAACACAGCCAACGAGGATCTCATGAAAGTTACTATCCGGATGCCAATAAACTTACTCTCAATATTGACAAGACTTTCTACAGTTTGGGGAAAAAGTTAAAAATACTAGTTTCAGAAACAAAAATTCACACAGAAACACAAAATGAGGAAAAATTCTTAGACAAACACCTTGACTGAAACTTGAAATTCTATGCTCACATTAACACATACACAAGAAAATTTACAAAACTATGGGCATCCTGTTAAAAATTCTCTGCTATGTATTACAAACAACATTACTCACTCTGTACTGCTCCAGCAGAAATCAGTCATTAGAATATTCTTCTTATCAGATTCCAGAAAGCACACACGCCCGCTATTTAAAAACCTCAATTTACTGAACATACAAAACATCAATACTTACTACAACTCAATACACAATACAAAAATCAAGTATCTCTTTTAAAATTCCTCATTGTGGATGCAACGAATATGACAAGTCCATTCAAATAAAGGGCTCTAAAATCTGGAACTCCTTTCTAAAAGATTAAAAAATTCCCCCTTCAACCCCCTGCTTCAAAAATATACTTAAACAAAATCACTTAAATCTGACCTAAACCATGATTAGATTACGTTAAATCCCCATCTATCAATTGCAACTCTATTGATACAAATCACATTTGCATTTATAGTTAAGTTTTGTCACCAAACTATTTCAGCATAAGTAATTGGATAAAATATGTTCTTCCCCATTATTCTCTAATACAAATTTTATGCCTTAGTTAAAAGGAGAACATATTGTCGGCAATTTTATCAACATTATTAAAAACTTCATAATAAACTGTTCCACGAGATCCAAGAATATCATAAACCACATTTGTTACTGTTTATCAAATATCAGTAAAACAATCTAAACGAATATTTGCTCGGTAGCTGTAAGTAATTTTAAGGCTGCCCGAAATGTTCTTTATAACAAGTGACTCTCAATAAAGAAGTATATTAACATTAATCAATCCTATGATAATTGTACTCTATAGAAATAAAGTTATCTTTGTCTAATAATATGAAGGCTACTAATATAAATTAAAATTACCTAACACTAACAATAACATCAAAGACAAAATAGTCCCATGTTAACAGATGACAATAACAAGGAATACATAAAAGGATCACGGTGGTTGAAAGGCAGAGTGCCAGCAAAGATGAGCAATAAAACGACGCTTTGAAAAGTGTATGCCTTTTAGGACAAGGAGAGATGTATCAAGCTTGATAGAGCTCTTCTTGACCAAAACATTGTTTAAATAAATTCTTGTTCTGCTCTGTCTGGATAATACAAAGACACTAAGAATAAAGCCAGCAAGCCTGTGACTAAAGAGACATATGCAATTATCCGTGTCGCCTACGCATTGGCCTTTTATTAAGTCACAAAGAGATTAACCTGATAAGGAAAGACGAGTAAGTGCATAGCAGTGAGGTGAAGAGCAAATGAGGAACAAGTCAGTCACATCGATTGCAAACTTTCAAGATTTCTGGCAAGAGGTTTAGCTAATTTAGAAAGTGTATAATTATTAATATACTAAAAAGGAAGCGCCAAACCTACAAGGGTCATACAGCGCGTAGAAAGCGTAATTTTGGTTTGTGTTAGAGATACTGATGAGTGCAGATGTATGGATTCCCCTTCTCTTGGCGTCGTGCTCCTACGTAATTACTTGTGCTCCATTCCAGTTTATTAATTGCTTATGAGAATTACGTTGTTAGCTAGCATATCTGTTCTGAAATTCGTTATTGGAAGTCTCTGGAGGTCTCACCTACGAAGAATTTATAACAATTGTTACATGGAATGGTGAATACCCCAGCAGTACCTGAGTTACGTTAGCGGTGTTTCTATTTGGTGATGTGCTTAGTTGTGGTGGCTTTGTTGAGGTTCCTGGTGGAAAAGATCTCGGAGATGTATTTTTCTCGAGTTGTTGGGGGAGGGGGGGATCTTTTGAGTGACGTAGGGGATGGGCGAGTTCATATGAGCACGTCGCCTACAATCCCTGATGAAATTTCGTGGGTAGTGAGGTTTGGTGAAAATTTCATAGAGGGAAGAGCATTCTTCATGAATTTTGCTACTGAAGATGCAGAGAGCTCTTAGGAAAAAAACTCAGAGAATACCGTGTTTAGGCCTAGCGTCTTAGTACGCGTGAAAGTGGAGAAGTCCATGTTGGCAGGTGGGTTTCCGATACACCTTGCAATGAAATTTGTAGTCAGACTTGCAGAGTAAAACATGTACGAAAGGAAGTGTATTATTATATTTACAATCAAAACTAAACGCTAAACCCACAAGGGTCGAAAGGAAGTGTAGCGTTGTTTTCTTTCTCAAGAGTAAACTGCATGGAAGGTTCAAATTGGCTGAGTTTGTTTTGATGGGCGGAGACGACAAATCTTCTCGATGAGTATGTCGTTCACATACAAAAGGCAAGTGGTGGAAAAGGAGATAAAGAAAGAGTTCAAGATGTTCCTTTTAAAAGACGTTCCTTATAAAAACATCTTAAAGCTGAAAGGTTGTCAGTATAGATTCCGTGTACCTGTTTGTGTGTCTCCTTACCATTGCATCTATGTCTAATAATTACATAGTATCACAGAGTAACTCTATTATAAGTCAATTGTACCAATATTTAGAAATAACCCTCACTTATGAGAGGAATTTTTAGAAAACATTTCGGTTCATCCTGGACCATTGTCAGGTTACAGTTAGGAAGTTATAAGGATCCAGGATATCCCGAAATGGCGTCTAAAGTTTTCGATCCGAGGTGTGGGTTATCTGTAAATCATTAACACCAATTTAGCTTTCAGTTGTCATGGCGTGCCACACGGCCGTATTCTGAGACCACAAAACCAGAGCCCATACTCACAAACTCAGACAAGGACCTCTTTTTACAAGAGAAATTTCTTAACTGCTTAATAAATATCAATTTGGGGAACTTGTTTTGGGCCATAGATCTTTCTGCCTGGTGTATAATTATTTCCTCCAGTACTCACTGGTTAATTAGCAGAAGTGGGTTAGCATTTAAAGTGGAAGAATATTGTGTGATTGGTTAATGAAAATCTCTGTTGCTTTTTGGTGCCTTGATGTACACCTTCATCTGTTTGTTTGTTGTGTTGGCTTAATGCACTCCCGGATATATTTGCTAACTTACATGTTGGGACTTATTGTACTTCCTAATCGATTTATTGTGAATTACTGAGCTCCTTTACTTATTTCCTGTAAGTTATTTGAACAAGTGTTCTCTACGATTTATTTGTTGTGAGCTATAATACTCTGATTTATCTATTGTGAGGACTAGTTGTACGCTTGATTAAATATTGCTTCTGATGGCTCTGATTTTATTTTTTTGAGGCGACCTGTCTTTCTCTATGAATTATAGTGACCTGTCTTATTGCTTCATATATTTGTAGCGATTCATATTACTGCTTGATACAGTTATAATGACAGGTCTTTGCGTGAGAATGATTCAGCTTATCATATTTGAAATGTGCTGAAGGCAATTTAGCTGACAAAATAAAAAAAAAAGCAATAAAATAAGGTAGATCTGGAGGGTCCTTTAAATCTATGTCTGTTTCATTAACGAATGTAATAATTTTAACTTGTTGCCAGTTAGTGCAATATCCATGCTTCCTTCGCATGCAACTAAGGTCAGTTGTTCTCTGTTTTGTTTATTAAGATGAAATTATCAACTTGTACATAATTTTTTTCTTATTAAAAGTGTCTTGATTTTCCTTGATAATTTTTAATCATTTTACTACACAGATCATTCATGTTTTTGCCTTCCATGCTCTCCCTACCCTCGTTATTCTCCAGACACACTCATACCTCTAGTCTCCATAAACGCAAAGCCCGATATAATACAGCAACCACCTCTGTTGAACTTGCTAACTTTACCATCCTCACCTTAGAATAATGCCCATTATCTCTTGTGTTAGCCAGATCTGTATCTTAAAGAACGTGTGAGGGAATAACAGTGCCCTACAATTTACTTGATTCGACTCACCGATTGATTTATTTTCCTTACACAAATATTAAATTTTAAAACTTATAGAATTAGAGGTTTGACACAGGTAACTCTGTGTTGATTGTATTAAAAAAGATTAAGATTGCTTAAAATTAAAATAAGTTGGTGTGTAAAATAGATACAATCTCAAAAGAACATGACCAAAACCAGTTGTATAGAAATCTATTATACGGTTTTGAAACCCAGAAGAAATGATCAGTCGCGAGTTTAGTTTATTGATAACATTAGAGCTCCTTTAGCCGATAGCAGTTATGTGCTAAGCATAATCATACATGTCATATCACATAAAACAGGCGTTTAATATTTGTTATCAGGGGTTTAAAGAACCCGCATAATTTCACTAATCAGACTGAAGTGAAGCAGAACAGAAAATTCTGTCTTCCAAAAGAATAACGGATTTATTATTATTGAAAACATCTTTCATCTCCCCCAAGCAGTCGCTCATCGACGACAAGAACCGAGCACATTTCTATTATGATAGAAATCCCTGCAAAACAGTATCTAAGTACATACATGTATATGTTTAAAATACCCAGTGTTGATATCCACTGGGCGTATAAGAACATAAGAACATAAGAACGAAGGAACACTGCAGCAGGCCTACTGGCCCATGCGAGGCAGGTCCAAGTCTCCTACCGGCTTAAGCCAATGCACCCAACCTAGTCAGGTCAGGTCACCGTCCTGGTAGCACAAGCTAATCAGGTCCAACTCACCCACCCACTCCCACTCATGTATTTATCCAACCTATTTTTAAAGCTACACAACGTTCTGGCCTCCATAACTGTACTTGGGAGTTTGTTCCACTCATCCACAACTCTATTACCAAACCAGTACTTTCCTATATCCTTCCTGAATCTGAATTTTTCTAACTTAAAACCATTGCTGCGAGTCCTGTCTAGGCTAGATATTTTCAGCACACTATTTACATCCCCTTTATTTATTCCTGTCTTCCATTTATACACCTCAATCATATCCCCCCTAATTCTACGTCTTTCTAGAGAGTGAAGATTCAGGGCCCTTAGTCTATCCTCATAGGGAAGGTTTCTGATACATGGGATCAACTTTGTCATCCTCCTTTGTACATTTTCCAGAGCATTTATATCCATTCTGTAATACGGTGACCAAAACTGTGCAGCATAATCCAAATGAGGCCTAACCAAGGATGTATAGAGTTGAAGAACAACCTGAGGACTCCTATTATTTATGCTTCTTGATATGAAGCCAAGGATTCTATTAGCTTTATTGCGAACACTTATGCACTGTTGTCTTGGTTTCAGATTACTGCTAACCAGAACTCCTAAATCTTTTTCGCAATCCGTAATATTAAGATCTACATTATTTAGTTTATATGTGGCATGGTTATTGTCCTGTCCAACATTTAGAACTTTGCATTTGTCTATATTAAACTGCATCTGCCACCTCTCCGACCACTGCATCAGTCTACTCAAATCTTCCTGGAGTGCTCTAATGTCCTCGTCAGAATGAATTCGACGGCCTATTTTGGTGTCATCGGCAAACTTGCTGATGTCGCTCTTTATGCCCTCATCTATGTCGTTTATGTATATTGTGAACAGCAGGGGGCCCAACACTGACCCCTGTGGAACACCGCTCGTGACGCTTCCCCACTCTGATTTCTCCCCATTTATGCAAACTCTCTGCTGCCTATTTGTCAACCATGCCTCTATTAAGGAAAAAATTTCTCCTCCTATTCCTTGTGCCTAAATTTTCCTCAATAGTCTCTGATGTGGGACCCTGTCAAAAGCCTTACTGAAGTCCATGTACACAATATCATATTCATTACCATGATTTACCTCCTCAAATACCTTAGTGAAAAAAGTTAACAAATTCGTAAGGCAGGAACGCCCCTTTGTAAAACCATGCTGAGGTTCGTTGATTAATTTATGCTTTTCAAGGTGGCTACGAACTGCCTGGGCAATTATTGATTCCATAAATTTTCCCACTATGGAGGTTAGGCTTATTGGTCTATAGTTTGAAGCTAAGGACCTGTCACCTGCTTTGAAAATAGGTATCACATTTGCCATTTTCCACTTATCTGGCACCATGCCAGTTTGTAGTGATATGTTGAAAAGATTAGCCAAAGGTTTGCTAAGCTCCTCTTTACATTCCTTTAGAACCCTTGCATACAGTTCATCAGGGCCTGGGGATTTGTTAGGTTTTAATTTATCTATTTGCCTAAGGACCATGTCACTTGTGACCCTAATCGTGCACAGTTTATTATCGTCCTGTTCCACATAATTTATCATTTCTGGAATATCGCTGGTATCCTCCTGTGTAAAAACTGAGAGGAAGTATGTGTTAAAACTTCTACACATTTCCTTATCACTGTCAGTGAGCTGACCCGAGGAACTTTTGAGTGGGCCTATCTTGTCCCTGATCTTACTTCTGTATACCTGAAAGAATCCTTTTGGGTTAGTCTTCGAATCTCTTGCAACTTTAACCTCATAATCTCTTTTTGCTTTTCTAATTCCTTTTTTTATTTCTCTCTTTAACTGAATATATCGATTTCTTAATTGCCCCTCTCCTCTTTTGATTTGCCTATATATGCCTCTCTTTTGACCAATTAGATATTTTAATCTATTGTTCATCCATTTAGGATCATTTTTGTTTGATCTGATTTCCCTATTTGGAACATAATTTGACTGAGCAGCTAGAACTATGCCCTGGAAAGCGTCATATCGGCATCCATCACCACCTACCTGACCCTTAGTCAGGTCATTCCAGTTCAGCCCACCTAAGTAATTTTTCAGTCCTATGAAATCAGCCAAGCGGAAGTCAGGGACAGAGACTTGATTGCCATTATTAGGGGAATTCCATGATATATTAAAACTGAGTGATTTGTGATCACTTTCCCCAAGCTCATCATTAACCTCAAGATTATTAATTAGTGTTTCCCTACTGGCAAGAACCAAGTCAAGGAGGTTATTTCCCCTAGTTGGCTCTGTCACAAACTGTTTTAAAAAACAATCCTGGATCGTATCAAGAAAGTCACCTGACTCTAAATTTCCTGTCAAATTGCTCCAGTCAATCTGTCTATAGTTGAAATCTCCCATTAGCACAACATTTTCGTTTGTAGATGCCTTACGAATTTCGTCCCATAGAAGTTTACTGCACTCCCTATCAAGATTTGGGGCCCTGTAAATCACACCCAAAATTAGTTTTTCTCGGCCCTCGAGAAGCTGTAACCAAACAGATTCAGTGGCTGACGCTTCTAATTTTATATCTTGTCTAACACAACAATTTAAATTGTCTCTGACATACATCGCTACTCCACCACCTTTCCTGTTGACCCTGCCAGTGTGGAATAATTTATAGCCTTGTATGTGACATTCAGAGGGCATCTCTCTATCTTTCAGATTGAGCCAGGTCTCTGTTATAGCAATAATATCTATGTTTCCTGCACTTGCAATTAATCTTAGCTCATCTATCTTATTTCTTACTCTCCTGCTATTAGTATAGTAAACCTTAAGGGAGCTAGTCCCTTGCTGACCTCTGCTGTCCCCCTTTGTTTGCTGACCTGATCTATTGTTTTTATTTATAACTTCATGCTGAATGCCTTTTATACATTTACTGTTTCGAACCCTAGTGTTGCAACCTGCTTGTTTCCCACACACACCCATACCTCTATCTTCCATCAGTTTAAAATCATAGGCATTTTACCAATGGCCTTCTCAATCGAGTCTGCAAGTGCTACAACCCCAGCCCCAGAGAGATGTACCCCATCCCTTGCATACATATCATGTTTGCCATAAAAGTTGTTCCAGTTGTCAATGAATGGGATTGCAAGTTCCTTGCAGTATCTGTCTAGCCAGCAATTTACACCAATTGCCCTAGACAACCATTCATTTCCTACTCCCCTTCTAGGCAAGATGCTACATATGATTGGGATCCCTCCCTTAGACTTAATGAAATCTATAGCTGACCTGTACTTATCTAGCAGCTCTTCTCTCCTACCCTTCCCAATATCATTTCCACCAGCACTGAGACAGATAATGGGCTTGTTCCCATTACCTGACATGATATTATCCAGCCTGTTGACTATGTCCCCAACACCAGCTCCAGGGAAGCACACTCTATCTCTCATCTTCTTATTCCTATTACAAAAAGCACGGTCAATATATCTTACCTGAGAGTCACCAACCACAAGAATGCGCTTACCTCCATTAGCAGGGGCAGTAGTACCCTTACCTTCACTGGCCACTGAAGTACATTCATCCTGAAGAACAGAGAAGCGATTTCCTACCTTCAGATCTTCACTCTTAACTTTCCTTACTCTGATGCGCCTCCCATTACTGTGAACCACTCGCCACTTGTAGCAGGTGCTGGGCTGCACCTCACTGCTGGTAGCCGTTGCTACCTCCCCACCTACAGCCTCCTCACAGCGAGAGACAGACTGCACCTCACTGCTAGAAGCCTCATTTCCCACAACTCCAGCCACCTCACACTCTCTCCCTGACCCATTGAGGTGGACCTTCAGCCTCCTAATCTCCTCCTGGAGAAGCAAGACCTCCTCCTTCAACTCTCCAACCTCAATTTTTAAAACACTGCAGAAGCAAGCCATGCTTTGTAACCGTCCACGCTAATCCCCAAAGCAGCTCAGGGTCTGTGACCTCACGTGACGACTGACCACTGACCACTGACGACTATGTACTGTTCTAAGGACTTTCATTACTATGGAGAGCAACATTTTCAAATAAAATAAATGTATTAACTTTCATTATAATACATATTATTGCCGATAATTTATTAAAGATATTTATTGAGTACACGGGAGAGAGGTGTGGCCTTCAAACGTTGCAGTGAAGGGTAGCAGTAGTGTGTTGCTACCCTATTCTATATGACAGTTACACAGTGGGAATAAAAGCCGATTATGTTTCTCTGTCATATTTCATCACATGGATGGAGCTCAAGATGTTGAAATCCGTCAGCCCCACTTGGTAAATTTCGGTAAGAAATGTGGATATCGTCAGGTATTCCTTAAAAGTATCATAAAATCAATGGTACATAATTTCTGTAAAGTTTCATGAGCTACGGATTTCGTTCCAGAATAGCTGGAATTAATATCCCTTTGGACCTGTCATATCTCAGGAAATCTAGGTGATGTAATAAATCTATAATGACTGTGTTGTTAGTGGATAACAATGCAGTCATTATAAGCCTAAGAATATTTAATGGCGCTAACTTCGTGATAATTATTTTACATGAAAAAAATACATCATATCAGCATTGCATTGCTATTTCATTCTATACAATGAGTTTTTTAAATTAATATATACACTAACACACATAAACACTTATATAACAAATATATACACGTACATATGTCTGCATGACATATTTAAGAGTAATGCGTGGTGCGAATATTTTGCAAAAAATTCGGAATATAGATATTAAATAACGGAGTTAGTTTTGCGAAGTCATAATGCAGAGGGTTGAGGAGGGGTTGTTGAAGCAGTTAAGGAATTAATGGACAATGGAGCAGTATATGATGAACAAGAGAGTGCATAAAAGTGTGTTGAAAAAAAT
This sequence comes from Cherax quadricarinatus, assembly GCF_038502225.1. Taxonomy (NCBI): domain Eukaryota; kingdom Metazoa; phylum Arthropoda; class Malacostraca; order Decapoda; family Parastacidae; genus Cherax; species Cherax quadricarinatus. The sequence goes on from NC_091325.1 coordinate 24,594,467, forward strand.
GGAAAATTTTGTCCTACGGATGTCTGGAAAAAGGGGGTAGAGGAAGTTTTGAGTAGCATCAAGCATCCAGCAGGCTTCTGTGAGCATTTTAGATCGATGCAAGAGGAAACAAGGGCAACGTAGTATTAATGAAGACATGTAGGTTAACTACTTAGCGGGTTTGAGTCCTGGCGGCTGGAAATACTGGGTCTGCACTCTGAGGAGAGGAGGATGTGGATGTTGGAGTTCGGAGAGTCACTTGAATCGTGGTGTTGAGATCTCTTGGTAAGACAGCCATTGTGGAAAAAGATGCTTATGTACAGATCAAAACATTTATTAGAGGAAAAGTTTCGCCATTAGTGGTTTCTTCAGTCTTAACACAGAGATAACTAACGACGAGTGGCAAGAATGAGGTAGAAAGAATGAGGTAGAAAGACATTATGTATAGGCGGAGAGTGAGGTGTGAGTGACGCATGCGTCACCATGCGTCACTCACACCTCACTCTCCGCCTATATATAATGTCTCTACCTCTGTATGTTAGAAGTTATCAAGGTCCCAGGACCGAAATGTTTTCTAATAAATATGTCAGTGTTTGCTTACGTGTCTTTCTAAATCAACTTGTCGGTATTTATTACCAAGGTTTATACCACAGTTTCAGATAAACTTACGTCTTTTTGGGTCAGATAGTATTAGTAGTACGTGAGCCAGTTAATTATTGAATGAAGTGTCATGTTTGATCAATTAGTGAAGTAGGCATCATGTTAGTTCAATTGGTGAATAGACGTCATGTTAGATCATCAGTCAAGTCCTGGTAACCAGTGATAAGCCAAGACTTAAGTTAGGTTTGGGGCGGCTCAAATGATGCGAGACGTAAAAAAAAAAGTAGGAATGGAAACTAGAAACAAAAGAATAACTCCCATATATAATACTGAGTTTAGCGAGGGAAAAAGCAAGGAGACAGAGATAACTACTACGAACTAGGCTACATTTAGAAAAATTAGACATATGTGCAGTACTTGGGTATCTATATTGAGGAAACCTTTCGCCAAACAGTGGCTTCATTAGTCCATAGAAAGGAGAATGGTGAAGAACAGGTGGAGTTTAAGGTAATTAGCCCCTCAGCCTTGTGTCGATGTAATCACTCCATCAGTCCAATGGTGTTCTTCACCATTATCCTTTGTAAGGACTGATGAAGTCATTGTGTGGCGAAACGTTTCCTCAGTAAAGATACCCAAGTGTTGCACAGGTCGAATTTATCAACTTGTCGGTTTTCTGAACCATTTATCTACATTACAGGTACATAGCCTGTGGTACCTGGCCATAAAGATGTACCACCAGCAAGGAGCGGTCATAAAACAAAATGAAATCATACACCAGATTATGCATGCTGGCAGATTCAAGCCATTTTTATCCAGTTTTATCATTACGAAAAACTAGACTAGCTCTGGGTAAAATCGTGGTCAAGAGCCATTTTACGATAAAGAAAAATGAAACTGTGATTGGTATTATTTGTCCGGCAGACATTTTTGTGTTCGTAAATGAGCATAGACACGTTCATAGCCGTCTTAACCAGTTTAGTTTATAACGTGTAATTTCTTGAATTGTGGTGGACGTCATGGTACAGGTGCTGTAATTAGCCTTCTTAAGGTAGGAAGAAACAGAGATAAACTAAAACCCGTATTTTAATGTTTTGACAATGTCTTCATTCTGCTATACTTACTTGTTTTGGCATCTTTTCCTGTATCGTGTATAAAATACATCTAGGTCTAGTATTTTTATCAGTGAGTTTCACTGTTTTGCTAGTATGATCCAGGAGAGTATAGAGCTGCTTTAAGATCATAGGTAGAGTATATAATTTTTCCAAGGCTGAGGGACTGATTACCTCATCTTTTGTATTTAGTTCTTCTGATTTCTTATTATGTCCAAGAATCTGTATTGATAAAGCCACTGGATGGCGAAACGTCTACAATAAAGATAACTAGATGTTGCACAACTGTCTTAACTTTCATCTTGTCGGTATTGTATGCCTGTCTTGCACATCTGAAAGGCATTTGATGTAAGTTTGTGTTAGATACATCTGTTAATAGTAATTTAAGTGGTGTTTCCCATCTTATGATTAGTTCACGTTGGAAATATATTCCCTTATTTCTGTATCGTTTATTGTTAGTAGCAGCATTAGGCATAGAAACTTTAACAGTACTTAGGTATGAAAACACACATGGTATAATATGACTCCCATACGTAAACTAACAGTGGAGCAGACTGGCATCTTGGATCCTAAATAAAGGACATAATATAAGATATTGCCAGTAATGTTTTTAATGTGTGGCTTTAGATTACTTTGTCCATTCTTAATGCTAATAAAGTTTGCAGAATGAAATGACGTGAAGTGGGAGTGTGACAAGGTCACACATTTATTACTTCTTAGTCAAGGGCATTTTGTATTATTGAACGAATTCTCATTAAAGAATTCATTTCAATCATTTTGAGAAGGGAAATTTTCATTTACATACTAAATTTGTGAACTTAAAAATTACCATTTAACACAGATTTTATAGTGAAAATGCAGAGTATCAGGAGTTCATTCATTATAAAAACGGGCAATGATAAGATATATTTGCATACGTCCATCACACAGAAACCTTAGCGAGTCACCCGCTATCTCAAATATCATCTTGATCATGTGACTTTACACTTGACAACACTGTCTCAAGTATCATTTGTAGATCGAGGTTATCATCACTACTCTGATTAAATATATATGTTGCTGAAGCATTTATGTCATTATGTTAGCTTAGCAGGTCATTTACTTATTCACATTACTTTCATTTAAAAATAAAAATTACAGAAAAGAAATATCTCAGACTCTCAAAAGTGTACAAACTGTGTAAACACAGTATCACAAGGGCACAAAGTAAGGCTAACTGTGAAGCCTAAATCAGCTTTAGGAACTAAAAGTACCATTGTACAAGACGTATTGCATAGGTGAATGAAGATCCTACAATAAAAGCACTTAAATGGATCCCACCAGACAAAAATATTTAGTGTATGCATTATATAATTCGCATATATAGTGATCAGTTAAGGTCTAAGAGTGTTAGTGAAACTACTTGTCCATCAAGCAGTTGAGAAAAGCAGCTTGGTGATGACTGATGAAGATGGATATTGTCAGTAGTAGTAGTAGTAGTATTCTGATGGTAATAGTTATTGAAGATTTAATGACATTTAGTACAAGACAGCGATCAAAAATTAATGTGAATCATGCAGTAAAACAGAGAGAAATGAAAATTATTACATAACAAATCTTTGGTAACAAAGACTAAATTTTTTGTAAAGATTTCCCCATTTTCAGCGATGTTTTTGTTTTGTTTTGCAGAGTACTGTTTTGAGAACAGTTATTCATATGTTCTAAACTATTCCGACATTTTTTTTTACAGAAAACTAGTGTTACAAATACATTGATATTTTTTGAGATGTCACAATTCTTGGGAATCGTTCGCTTGTTGCTAGTAAATTGGGTAAATCCCTGCGCTACTAGAACCTTTATCAGGACAAATTGAATAACAGAACAGGTAACTCCATATTTTATTTCTTGTCATATAAGAAAAGATAGATATGTCCCTTTCTCACCATTGAATGACTGATGCAAGATGGCGTCTTGAAGTTGTGGGTTTAGTTTTTTTTTTCATGAACTCACACTGGCATTTAGCAATCGTATTACATAAGAACATAAGAAAGAAGGAACACTGCACCAGGCCTACTGGCCTATGCGAGGCAGGTCCAATTCTCCCACCAGCTTAAGCCAATGCCTTGACCTAGTGAGGTCAGACACGGCATCCGACCTAGTAGCACAAGCTAGTCAGGTCCAACTCAAACCCACCCACACCCACTCATGTATTTATCCAACCTATTTTTAAAACTACATAACGTCTTAGCTTCTATGACGGTACTCGGGAGTTTGTTCCACTCATCCACAACTCTCTTACCTAGCCAGTGCTGTCCTATATCCTTCCTGAATCTGAATTTTTCCAATTTAAAGCCATTGCTGCGAGCCCTGTCTATGTTAGATATTTTTAGCACGCTATTTACATCCCGTTTATTAATACCTGTTTTCCATTTATACACCTCAATTATACCCCCCTCTAATTCTACGCCTTTCTAGAGAGTGCAGCTACAGGGCCCTCAGTCTATCCTCATAGGGGAGTTTTCTGATTCATGGGATCAACTTTGTCATCCTCCTTTGTACGTTTTCCAGTGCATTTATATCCATTCTGTAATACGGTGACCAGAACTGTACAGCATAATCTAAATATGGCCTAACCAAAGATATATAGAGTTGAAGAACAACCTGAGGACTTCTGTTATTTATACTTCTTGCTATGAAGCCAAGGATTCTGTTAGCTTTATTGATAACACTTATGCACTGTTGTCTTGGTTTCAAATTACTGCTAACCAGAACTCCTAAATCCTTTTCGCAATCTGTAATATTAAGATCTACATTATTTAGTTTATATGTGGCATGGTTATTTTCCTGTCTAACATTTAGAACTTTGCATTTGTCTATATTAAACTGCATCTGCCACTTCTCCGACCACTGCATCAGTCTATTCAAATCATCCTGAAGTGATCTAATGTCCTCATTAGAATGAAATGGACGGCCTATTTTGGTGTCATCAGCAAAATTAGCTTATGTCGCTGTTTATTCCTTCACCTATGTCGTTTATGTAGATTGTGAACAACAAGGGGCCCAACACTGACCCCTGTGGAACACCGCTTGTGACGTGCCCCCATTCTGATTTCTCCCCATTTATACAAACTCTCTGCTGCCTACTCAAATCAGATCAAAACAAGTTTATTCTCTATAAGGATTACAATGCTGAGTTTACAGAATTTTGTTATTGTGTGGTTTACATGTAGTAAAATACTAATTACAGAGGGGGCCACTAGAACACCTAGCATGGCTAGGCATTTCGGGCAGACTTAGATTAATTCTTAACTTTAAAATATTACAAATTATGAGGTAAGTTGGTATTATGGCTGACTAAATACTAGTTTGTGAGTTTAGCAATGTGAATGCTATTGTTTTGGCACAATACATAGTTTCAGTATTTGAGTATCACAGGCCAACTTATGACTAGTTAGGATTCATTATTTTAAGATTAAGATTGATATTTCTGTGTTTATGGTCAAATGCGTGAGTGAGTGTAAGTGTGAACCATCAGGTGGTATTCATGTAATTAGTTGGCGGGGTGTGTCAGGGAGATAAGATGTATTCTAATGGTAGTTTTGAAGGTGATGAATTTGTCTGCAGTTCTAGAGTTTTCGTCAACTATGCCTCTACCCAGGAAAAATTTCTCCTCCTATTCCGTGTGCCTTAAGTTTCCTCAAATAGCCTTTGATGTGGAACTCTATCGAAAGCCTTTCTGAAGTCCATATAAACAGTAACATATTCATTAACTCGATCTACCTCCTCAAACACATTAGTGAAGAAAGTTAGTAAACTCGTAAGACAGGAACGCCCTATTGTAAAACCATGTTGAGAGTCATTAATCAATTTATGCCTTTCAAGATGGCTACGAACTAACTGATACAGGTGCACACTTTAAAAAATGAATCTACTTTGAAGATTTTTTTATTTTGCTTTTCTGAGAGAAGGAAGCCAGTTGATTAAAATGCAGCTTCCAACTACTTAGTCAGCTGGTTTTTGGAGGATCTGCCATATGGGAATTTTAATCACACTGTAAGCTCTTTCTCCTGAATGTCTGAAATTAGATTGCATGCACTAATATGCATATACTAATATTTATTTTATTCCATGTGATATAGCTAATTTACGAGTATTGGGTGCAGTAAGATGTTATCTGTGGTTACCTTAAAGTTTATTTCAGGTTAAATGATCCACGCAACAGACTGAAATCATATTATTTGAGTCTTCTAAATTGTTTACTCTTAAACAATATCTAAATTATTACTTAATATTTAACTCGTAAGAAAATAAGCATAATTAATAAAAACATTTATTATTATCTTGCTGTTTTGAAGTGTTGTCTTACTTTTGTAAAGAGTGTCTAATATATTTTATATCTACATTAGCAAGGATCTGTAAAAGACATGCTGGCTCGACCTTAGCGTGGAGAACTCTTCATCGTTTCAAATCTTTCAGTCCGTCCTCAGTCGGATCTTCGTGTACCACCCGACTTCAGGCAGGATACTGAAATACAATTCAGTTATTCTTTAACCTCGGTACCGAAATTAAATGTGGTTATTCGATCATTTTGATGAAATGTTTACAATAAATATTTAACACGTTGCTGTAATCTGTTAAAAAAAGACGCCTGTTATAATTCGTTTTAGTAACTCTCTCAGCTGTTGCTGCCAAATATTTCTAATTGCATAACAGCTTTTTGTAAAGTTGTTTATGGCCAGTTTTCCTTGAGTTTATATGCCATTTAAAGCAATACTTGATTTAATTATAAGCAATGTAATAATTCAATTTCTATGCTTTTTTTTTAAATTTTATAACAGTCTCTTTGGGCCTTGATATTTGTGAAAAGGAGATAGTTTTCATACGTGGTTTGAAGACACAATACAGTTCATTTTTTTATCAAAGTGGCCATATCCCACCGAGAAAGTGACCCAAAAGAAAAGCAAAAATGTTTCTTTTTTTTTTTAAATAAAAACGTAAGTATTTCTTTTTAAATTTAGGAATTTGTACAGGAGCAAGGAGCTACTAGCCCCTTGCTGCCGGCATCTTAGTCGCCTCTTAACAACAAGCATGGCTTATGGAGGAAAAGTTCTTTTCCACTTCCCAAAGGAAATGTAAGGAAATTATGACCAAGAACTATTAAGAAAATATAAAAAAACCCTGATGGGTATATATATATATATATATATATATATATATATATATATATATATATATATATATATATATATATATATATATATATATATATATATATGTATATATATATATATATATATATATATATATATATATATATATATATATATATATATATATATATATATATATATATATATACATATATATATATACTTTTTACAACCCAAAAAGGGACAACCAACCTTATTCAACTAAAAATATGTTGGTTCTCCCTTACCATGAAAACTTGGTTGATATGCCTTCTCTTCTTAAGACTTTTAATATTAAAGTTGTATTTAAAAATCTTGATACAGTAAAAAAAATTTTGATAAAGAATTCCCTCCAAAATGCTGACGGATGTGTCTATAAGATTCCTTGTAAAATTTGCGATAAAGTTTATTACGGTCAAACTGGTAAAAGTCTCGACAACATAAATATAGCATTAGAACTGGACAAGATTCCAATGCTCTATTTATTCATGTGAGAGATTTTAACCATCCAATTGGTTTTCAAAAAGTTGAGAAAGTTGTATCAAGCAAGTCTGTGGTTGACAGGAATATAACTGAATCTTGTTTCATAAAAAGCAGTTTTGAAAATAATATGAATATTTCCTTAGGTTTATATAAATTAGACTCATTTATAATTAATAAAATTTGGTGAGAGTTTAATAATACATTGGACAAATAATAAACCTTATTTCTTGGGTAGAATATTTTGTTAGTGGGATGTCGTGAGGACTTGTCTAGTTGGACCAGCGGACCTACTGCAGTGTTCCTCTTTTCTTATGAGTCCGGTATTGTCGCGCGTCAGGTGTTTCTTTGTTGTGGGGGTTGACTGTGAGGTGTAGTCTAAGCCCTTTAATTGCCTTCCTTTGATGTATTACTTTCATAGTTCTTTGACAATGTGAGTAGTCACGAAAGCGCTTGGAATTTCACTACTCTTTCACAGTGATTGTTTTCCATATATATATATATATATATATATATATATATATATATATATATATATATATATATATATATATATATATATATCCTAGGTAGTAGGTTGGTAGACAGCAACCGCCCAGGGAGGTACTACCGTCCTGCCAAGTGAGTGTAAAACGGAAACCTGTAATTGTTTTACATGATGGTAGGATTGCTGGTGTCCATTTTTCTGTCTCATAAACATGCAAGGTTTCAGGTACGTCTTTCTACTTTTACTTACACTTAGGTCACACTACACATAAATGTACAAGCATGTATGTATATACACACCCCTCTGGGTTTTCTTCCATTTTTCTTACTAGTTCTTGTTTTTGTTTATTTCCTCTTACCTCCATGGGGAAGTGGAACAGAATTCTTCCTCCGTAAGCCATGCATGTTGTAAAAGGCGACTAAAATGCCGGGAGCAAGGAGCTAGTAACCTCTTCTCCTGTATATATTACTAAATGTAAAAGGAGAAACTTTCGTTTTTCCTTTTGGGCCACCCCGCCTTGGTGGGATACGGCCGGTGTGTTGAAAGAAAGAAGTATATATATATATGTATATATATATATATGTATATATATATATATGTATATATATATATGTATATATATATATATATATATATATATATTTATACTTATTTGTAGAAATTAAGTGCTTTCACAGGTATATGTAACTTACCATAATCCCATCGAAATAAATTTAATCAACCTTAAAGTAAAAATAAATGATTAGGAGAGAAATAGGAAAAGTTTAAATGTCGACGTAAACTAAAAAGTCAAAATTTTTAGATTTTAAAAGAAAGGGGAGTTACATACCAATACATGTCTACATTACACCTGAAGATTCAGGTTAAATATCATTTGATAAGCTTTAGTGCAAAACACGATATAAGGTCGTGCTTAAACCTCACTTTGAGAAACTCTTCTTAGAATTTACAATATTCCTCTTCAACTTACAATCATTACACAGATGATCACCTGTTTGAAATGGTTAATATCATTTTATTTTATAGGAATTCTGGAATATCAGAACCTCGCCTCAACACTACCAAGGTTCTTTTCAATTAGGTGCCCTTCCTTTAAGTGGGGTGCTTTGATGATCGTTAAGATCTCTTGATATTAACGATCATCAACGCACGACCTTGTTGGTGATAGCAGCGCTATCACCAACATTATGCAGGTACTAAAACCAGCTCCACCATCACAGTCAGTAATACCACTACGAATGCAACAAAATAAACCACAACGAAATCCGAGTAAAGATTTCGAAAGCATCTCCATAGTTCCTATGCGCTCCTAAAGACACATGATAAAGTGTAAATGCAAAGATGAAAACAATAAACGGACAATTAAATGATGATGATAATAATAATAATAATAATAATAATAATAATAATAATAATAATAATAATAATAATAATATCTTTTTTTCTTCAAGTACATGCACAAGCTATACAGGACTAGCTGACATCAATAACATACTACTATATAGAAAGCCGCTTATTATGCAGAGAATTTCGGGCAAATTAGGTCAATTTTGTCCTAGGATGCGACCCACAACTGCCGACTAACACCCAGATACCCATTTTACTGATTGGAAACATAGACAACCGGTGTAAGGAAACACGCCCAATCTTTCTACCCTGGCCGGGAATCGAACCTGGCTAGGGTAGAAACATTGGGCTATAGCTCTCGCCGTGTGAAGCGAGAGCTTCAGCCAGCAGACCTCGGGGCATCGTGGTATGCGATAAGTTATGGCTTCAAACATTGTTAGAAGCCAAGAATGCATTAAGTTCAGAAGTCGAATAATCTAAATATTACATGCTGTTGTGGCAAAGTAAAAATGAAAGCTAAATAACATGAATTTGAATTCAAGTAGAAAGTAAGAGGATGAAAGTCTGGTTTACTGAATGTTTTGTCTACTGAATACGTGCGTCAGATGCAACTTCGCCAGACTTTACTGAATACTAGTAATTTTTAATATAAGAGCATTAGAACCCCCCGACTTCATCTTGCTACAGGTCACTGGACTCTACCTCTTTACTGTAGGTGTGACTGATGAAGCCAACACTACTGTGTAGGTGAACAGTTGGGGAATAAAACTGGCTATATGTTGCACGTGTCTTATTTACTGAGCGGTATTGTATACCATTACTTTACTCCTGGACTCTACACACAACAAGGAAATGAAAACTGGACATTTTGATCTGTCCTGGACAATTATGATATCGCTAGTTTTGATAATGGTCTAGGAAGGACCGAAACCATCTGGCTTTCATTTCAAATGTCAAGGTCAGTTACGAATTATTTTTAAACGGTAATGCTATTATTTCAACCAAGATTGTCATGTGTCATTTGTTCATCATTGCCACATTCACTAGATTATGCAGTATAACATTACTGAGAAAATTTCTTATTTTCTCTTCTTTAATTAGGGATTTACTTATTTTGGTTTATTTCACTTAATAATAAAAGATACCCAAAACAGAACTTTGACATTAACGAAAATGTATTAAACTGCACAAGTAAGTTGTTAAGTTTGAATCCGGGGTAACCAGAAGACATAATAAAGTTCAGGACCAAGAAAAATAAATGTCATTGGACAAGCTGTATAGTAAAAACAAATGAAGACAATGACATGGAAATCCTTGAGTCGATCTAACCATATAGAAAAATATTTAAGAAAACTTATCGAGGTAAATAATCATCGTCAGAAGGTTTGTATCACCTGGTGATCGGATAAGATAGAGAAGTTATACAAGTGTATAGAGACCTTCATCAGTAGAGGAGAGATACAGAGAGATAATGACGATTGATGAAGACTGATGAGAATTAATGATGGTAGTGGTCGTTTCCTTATACGCTTTGTTACCAAAGGTTTAATTGCATTCTATACAAGACAACGAGGAAATAGTGATGAAAAATACACAGTAAATTAATAAAGGAAAACTCAGGCAGCGATTAGAATATATTTGCTATAAGATAAAGCCATTTCAATTTTTTTCATTTGTTTTACCAAGCCCTTTCTTGGTGCTAAGAAGTACGGCTAAGTTAACATGCTGATATTTTGAGATGACAGTAGTTTTGCTTATAATTAGCTTGATGTCAGAGAATTAAGTATATTCTTACGATGTTGAGACCTTTATCAGCACAAACTGAGTAGCAGAGCCAAGGAGCTCGACACTTTTTTTTTTTTTGTCTAAGTGAAGATAAAAACGACATCTTGTCACCGTTACTTGACTAGAGCAAGTTAGCATATTAGGGGTCTCTGACTCTCGGGATTCGGCAGTTGGCATGATCGTGCCTGCACCACCAGCAACCAGAAATAATGTCGTTCCTGCTGCCAGGAAAAACATCGAACTACTACGAATGTCATCGCCGCTTACGCTATCATTATTATGCCCTCGAACACGATATGGAAAATGAGAGTTACAGATCAGGATATTTATCAGAGAAAACGTTTCACGTTTCAGTCCTGAAAAAGCCACTGTGGCGAAAAGTTTGTTCTAATAAATATCAAGGTGCCTCAATGACATTGAGGGGCTCTGATTCAAGGAATTAGATTTATATTTCCTTTTCTTGAATGGCACCTAAATGCACTCATTTTTCTAGACGGTATCTAACACCTACGTATTTATGGCTTCCCATGATTAAAATAAGCTATCGAGGAACTGCTACCAGTTCTCCAACACCTTCAAAACCATTAGTACCAGAACCAACACCCCCATAAATACTACGATATTCACAAATACCACCACCATCACCAACACTAAATACAGACATATCATCCACCTCTACAACTACTTCCACCTCCATAACCACCACCGGTCACAACTCCTCCACCAACACAACCTAAATAGCAACCACCAAGTTAAGATCTCGATAACACCTCCCTTGTTCTTATACGCTCGTAAAGACACCTGTCAGAATGTGTATGTGCAAAATCGTAAGCAATAAATGGACAATTAGTCTGATGGTATCCGATAAGTTATGCTTCAGAGATTGTTGCATGACAAGCGAGCATGAAGATCAGGGGTCAAATAATCTTAGTTTTCCATTCTCTTATGGTGTGGCAAAGATGAACGTACAACCAGTTAAAATGTTTTTGCAATCAATTATAGCGTAAGTGTTGTAGAGTCTACTTTACTGAATGTTAGAATTCCTGAAACAGGCTCGTCACACACAGTTTTGCACACTAGTAATCATTTAGGGAAGAAGATTTGAAAATCTTAAATGACATTCAACTTCACGCTCTATCCTGCCTTTCCACGGACTTGACACAAACACAAACACAATCACACACACACACACACACACACACACACACACACACACACACACACACACACACACACACACACACACACACACACACATCGTTATTTATTATAGTATCCATAGCCTTCAATGAGAGTGGGTCAAGAATTGCCGGACCATCGTCCAGTTGCCATTTCTAATAAGTGATATTCGGACTTATTTAAGTGACAGGACAATCACGTGTGTCATCTGCAGATCATCGTCATCACTGCCACGATCACTGGATTATTTTACACAACTAATAAACACATATCACATTAAACTATATGTACATTATATTACTCTATTGATAAATCTATTTAACTCCTCTTGTTTCATATGTGATTTCCATTCTAATATTTTCTTTTAAAATTTAAAGATGTACAAAACAAATATTTCCATTTTCGTGAACGAAGCCATCCGTGTAAACAAGGAGTCATATCAGGTCAAACTCTGCTTGGCTAGTTGACGTAAATTAGTATAGTCTTAGCATCGTAAGCTATAAATGTCACTGAACATATCGCACAACAAGAACAAATGAAAACTGAGCCATGGAAGTCCTTGAATATATCCCCCCAGCCAGAAAAAGACCAATAAAAAGTTTATCGAGGACATGGATTGACGTCAGGGGTTTGTAGAGACAGAGTGATTGGATAAGATTTAAGAAACGCTATGAAATTATATAGAGGCCTTCATCATCTGGAAGAGAGGATATAAAAGTAATGATGGTGACAATTGATATAGACTGATGATGACAGTGGTAGTTTCTTGAGAGATTTGGCGATCAAACACTTAAATGCAAGCGGTAAAAAAACTGAGGTGTGATATGATCGAGGAATGTACTCAATATATGTAAAGAAAATTGAGCAAATTTATTTAGCACACTTTAAGCTGCACTCGTAATAATTTTATAGCAGATATCGCCTCTCTTCCCCGACACCGTAGCAAGGTGTCAGAGAAGAGAGGCTAACTTTCTAATGCTTTGTTATGTCACAAGTCTTTGATACTGTTCATCTGGTATCAATTAAGTGGGTTTATCCTTACGCTAGAGGAGTACATCCTTATGCAGGAGGAAGATCGATATTTAATGCATTGATATCTAAGGAAAGATAAACATGTCACCTTGTCATCAGTGAATGACTGATGCAAGTTAACATCTTAGTGTTCTATCTCCTTGGATGTGGAGGCACTGGCCTCATCCACGGTACTAACTGTACCAGCACTATCACCAGTGCTACCAGCTACAGCAGCAAGTTACCACTAACACAGTCATCACTGCCACCCCAGAATTCGCCAACGCCTGTACGTACAACCAACACCAGAACCAAGACCACCACCATCAACACTAACAAAACCTTTATAGTATTAACCAATGACACCACTATATCCACCACCACTATAACCATCACCATTATAACTATCACCACTATAACCATCACCACTACCAACCCAGATAAATTAACCATCACACCCTCATGAAAACATTAAACCCAGATTAGTATCACCCCACCTCCCTTGTTTGACGCGTTCTTAAGACATGTCAAAGTGTAAGTACGAAATAGAAAACAATTAATGGACAATTAGTCTGACTGCATCCTGAAAATTAATTATTTAAATGTTGTTGCATGACAATCAGGCATGAAGATCAGGGGTCGAATAATGAAGCTATTCTTCACTGATGTGGTGAAGATAAATGCAAAGACAATTGAAGAGATTCAGCAATTAAATAGAAACTATGAAAAGATCGGGTTTTCTTGATATCATTTCTGCTGAATGTTGGAAAAGTGAATGAAAGTGTCGTACGCAGCATCACTTAAGTGTACACTAATGCACTAATGCGAGAAATTGGAAATTTTGCATTTCCAATCTTAGCACACAAAGTGAACCTGAATAAATATCAAAAAATGGCTTGATAATGGTTCAAGAAGGACTGAAATATCGCTTGTGTTAACTTCTCTACTGTCGGTTAGTTTTCAATTGTTCCAGCCAAGTTGACGCGTCTTATTCTTCCCTTTCCCCTCTCCGCCTTCCACACTCTCCCTACCTCCTCCTCCTCCTCCTCCTCCTCCTCCTCCTCCTCCTCCTCCTACTCCTCCTACTCCTCCTCCTCCTCCTCCTCCTCCTCCTCCTCCTCCTCCTCCTCCTCCTCCTTCTCCTCCTCCTCCTCCTCCTCCTTCACCCACTGTTCCTTCCTCGTGCACCCCCACAAATAACACAGGAAAGTCTCCAGGAAGAATTAAGTGCTTTCTTCATGAGTTCCCCCTCCATCTGCATCTTATGATACCATTGAAGGCTAGACTTATGATGGATAGAGACCCACTTCTTTCTCCTCCCTCCAATACTCTCCTCCATTGCCTTGATTTCTTCTCCCTCTCTTCCCCCCGTATCTCTCTCTCTCTCCTACGGAAATAATGGCCTATGCTATTAAAACAGTCTTCAGGTCTGGATTAACAACTGGCTAATTAATAGGAAACAACTTTGGTAATAGATACCAACAAATTCGTTTAGAAAGATACATAAGCAAACACTAGAAATTATTTGTAGGAAACTTTTCGGTCCTGGGACCTTGATCAAGGTCCTAGAACCGAAACGTTTTCTAATAAATATATCCCAATATTTGCTTACGTGTCTTTCTAAATCAAATAACGAATTATACAGAACGAAGAATAACCTCCAAGCTTGACCACTAGAGCTAGTTCTCAAATGATCAGACCTTAGCAAATAATTTTCATAATGTTCGTCAATGATCTTTAAATGGGACAAAAATTTAATGAAGTATAATTTATGGGTGTCACATAATTTGGATAAAGTACGTGATCCATTGCTGGAAGATGAGGTTCAAGATAAACATGGAAAAAAGCATGTATCAGAAATCTTTCCTACGAGGATAGACTGATGGCACTGAATCTACACTCTCCAGATAGGCATATTTTTACGAATTATATGACTGAGGCTTATAAATGCAAAACAGGAATAAAGGGGATGTAAATAATATGCTAAATATATCTAAGCAAGAGAGGGCCATGGATTCGAAGTTGGAAAAATTAGATTTAGAAAAGATATATGAAAGCAATGGTTTGGTATCAGAGTTGTGACGAGTGGAACAAATTCTCGAGTAGAGTTATTGAAGCTAAAACCCTGGGTAGCATTAAAAATAGGCTAGCCAAGTACATGAGTGGGTGCGAGGTGAACCTGCTTCTCTTGGCCCAGTATGCCTGCAGCAGTGTTCCTTTTTAAATGGGTGTGACTTGGACCTGCCTAGTATGGGTCAGTAGGACTGCTGCAGTATTCCTTTATGTTCTTACGTTCTTAACAGAATGTTAGGCATTACAGCTAGATTTTTTTTTACAAAAAATATTAAACAATACTAACTTTTATTAGGAACTCATAAGAACAAAATTCTGTACAGTTGTCTTCAGAATACACAATAGATAAAAATCTCCTGAACAGGGTATAGAGATCATCTAAGTATTTAAAATCATTATGAATCAAATTATATGAAGACAGACTCGGAGCACAAAACCTGTTCTTCCTTAGGCAACACCAACTTCGAAATCTCACTCAAACTTTTAGGATAACGAACAAGAATTTTACAATTAGTGGATTCAACTACATAATTGACCTGTAGCTGGCAGTGGTCAGTAGTTCCTCCAGAAACAACTCGAGGACGATCAGTTAACACTGAACCACACTGAGCATAATAATTGTAGGGTAGAAATATAGTAGTAGTTGTTGTTGAGACAGAGGTAGCTCTTGTGGTAAAAAAAGAAATCAAATGCATTTTAACTATCTAGATATTGTTCTATGTAGCTAAACTGTACGTTATCTTTTTCAGAAGATAGCCAAGATATATCGACCGTGGGGTCTCCTTATGTCTGCATATCCTGTCGGCTCTATCTCTCTCCCTCTACATTATATATATATATATATATATATATATATATATATATATATATATATATATATATATATATATATATATATATATATATATATATATATATATATATATATATATATATGTATGTATATAACTTCAACACAGGACAATTATCTTTAAATATTTTTTCTTCTGCATTACTGATAAAGTAAACAAATAAATAAGAGGCAAACACCAAGTGAAGTCACTTCCAGCAAAATTACGAACAATAAATTTACTGAGAAAACGAAAATGCAATCACCAGTGAAAATACAACCGATTAAAGTGTTTAAATGAGTAGTTAGAGAAGGAAATGCATGAATTAATCGGAGCGAGTGTTTACCTGGAGTTTACCTGGAGAGAGTTTCGGGGGTCAACGCCCCCGCGGCCCGGTCTGTGACCAGGCCTCCTGGTGGATCAGCGCCTGATCAACCAGGCTGTTGCTGCTGGCTGCACGCAAACCAACGTACGAGCCACAGCCCGGCTGATCAGGAACTGACTTTAGGTGCTTGTCCAGTGCCAGCTTGAAGACTGCCAGGGGTCTGTTGGTAATCCCCCTTATGTGTGCTGGGAGGCAGTTGAACAGTCTCGGGCCCCTGACACTTATTGTATGGTCTCTTAACGTGCTAGTGACACCCCCCTGCTTTTCATTGGGGGGATGGTGCATCGTCTGCCAAGTCTTTTGCTTTCGTAGTGAGTGATTTTCGTGTGCAAGTTCGGTACTAGTCCCTCTAGGATTTTCCAGGTGTATATAATCATGTATCTCTCCCTCCTGCGTTCCAGGGAATACAGGTTTAGAAACCTCAAGCGCTCCCAGTAATTGAGGTGTTTTATCTCCGTTATGCGCGCCGTGAAAGTTCTCTGTATATTTTCTAGGTCGGCAATTTCACCTGCCTTGAAAGGTGCTGTTAGAGTGCAGCAATATTCCAGCCTAGATAGAACAAGTGACCTGAAGAGTGTCATCATGGGCTTGGCCTCCCTAGTTTTGAAGGTTCTCATTATCCATCCTGTCATTTTTCTAGCAGATGCGATTGATACAATGTTATGGTCCTTGAAGGTGAGATCCTCCGACATAATCACTCCCAGGTCTTTGACGTTGGTGTTTCGCTCTATTTTGTGGCCAGAATTTGTTTTGTACTCTGATGAAGATTTAATTTCCTCATGTTTACCATATCTGAGTAATTGAAATTTCTCATCGTTGAACTTCATATTGTTTTCTGCAGCCCACTGAAAGATTTGGTTGATGTCCGCCTGGAGCCTTGCAGTGTCTGCAATGGAAGACACT
This sequence comes from Cherax quadricarinatus, assembly GCF_038502225.1. NCBI lineage: Eukaryota > Metazoa > Arthropoda > Malacostraca > Decapoda > Parastacidae > Cherax > Cherax quadricarinatus. The sequence goes on from NC_091325.1 coordinate 24,611,803, forward strand.
GTCATGCAGATTCGGGTGTCATCTGCAAAGGAAGACACGGTGCTGTGGCTGACATCCTTGTCTATGTCGGATATGAGGATGAGGAACAAGATGGGAGCTAGTACTGTGCCTTGTGGAACAGAGCTTTTCACCGTAGCTGCCTCGGACTTTACTCTGTTGACGACTACTCTCTGTGTTCTGTTAGTGAGGAAATTATAGATCCATCGACCGACTTTTCCTGTTATTCCTTTAGCGCGCATTTTGTGCGCTATTACGCCATGGTCACACTTGTCGAAGGCTTTTGCAAAGTCTGTATATATTACATCTGCATTCTTTTTGTCTTCTAGTGCATTTAGGACCTTGTCGTAGTGATCCAGTAGTTGAGACAGACAGGAGCGACCTGTTCTAAACCCATGTTGCCCTGGGTTGTGTAACTGATGGGTTTCTAGATGGGTGGTGATCTTGCTTCTTAGGACCCTTTCAAAGATTTTTATGATATGGGATGTTAGTGCTATTGGTCTGTAGTTCTTTGCTGTTGCTTTACTGCCCCCTTTGTGGAGTGGGGCTATGTCTGTTGTTTTTAGTAACTGAGGGACGACCCCCGTGTCCATGCTCCCTCTCCATAGGATGGAAAAGGCTCGTGATAGGGGCTTCTTGCAGTTCTTGATGAACACAGAGTTCCATGAGTCTGGCCCTGGGGCAGAGTGCATGGGCATGTCATTTATCGCCTGTTCGAAGTCATTTGGCGTCAGGATAACATCGGATAGGCTTGTGTTAATCAAATTTTGTGGCTCTCTCATAAAAAATTCATTTTGATCTTCGACTCTCAGTCTGGTTAGCGGCTTGCTAAAAACTGAGTCATATTGGGACTTGAGTAGCTCACTCATTTCCTTGTTGTCATCTGTGTAGGACCCATCTTGTTTAAGTAGGGGCCCAATACTGGACGTTGTTCTCGATTTTGATTTGGCATAGGAGAAGAAATACTTTGGGTTTCTTTCGATTTCATTTATGGCTTTTAGTTCTTCCCGCGATTCCTGACTCCTAAAGGATTCTTTTAGCTTAAGTTCGATGCTTGCTATTTCTCTGACCAGTGTCTCCCTGCGCATTTCAGATATATTGACCTCTTTTAGCCGCTCTGTTATTCTTTTCCGTCGCCTGTAAAGGGAGCGCCTGTCTCTTTCTATTTTACATCTACTCCTCCTTTTTCTTAGAGGAATAAGCCTTGTGCATACATCGAGTGCCACCGAGTTAATCTGTTCTAGGCATAAGTTTGGGTCTGTGTTGCTTAGTATATCTTCCCAGCTTATATCGGTTAGGACTTGGTTTACTTGGTCCCACTTTATGTTTTTGTTATTGAAGTTGAATTTGGTGAATGCTCCCTCGTGACTAGTCTCATTTTGTCGGTCAGGGGCTCCACGCATACATGTCTGAACCTCAATTATGTTGTGATCTGAGTATATTGTTTTTGATATGGTGACATTTCTTATCAGATCATCATTGTTAGTGAAGATGAGGTCTAGTGTATTCTCCAGTCTAGTAGGCTCTATTATTTGCTGGTTTAAATTGAATTTTGTGCAGAGATTTAAAAGCTCGTGTGAGTGTGAGTTTTCATCAGAGCTGCCTCCTGGTGTTATTTCTGCAACAATATTATTTGCTATATTCCTCCATTTTAGGTGCCTTAAGTTGAAATCCCCCAGGAGCAAGATGTTGGGTGCAGGAGCTGGAAGATTTTCCAGACAGTGGTCAATTTTTAACAGCTGTTCCTGGAATTGCTGGGATGTTGCATCCGGAGGCTTGTAGACTACCACAATGACTAGGTTTTGGTTCTCGACCTTTACTGCTAAAACTTCCACTACGTCATTTGAGGCATTAAGCAGTTCTGTGCAAACAAGTGACTCTGCAATGTACAGGCCAACCCCCCCCTTTTGCCTGTTCACTCTGTCACATCTGTATAGGTTGTAACCTGGGATCCATATTTCGTTGTCCAAGTGATCCTTTATGTGGGTCTCAGTGAAAGCCGCGAACATTGCCTTTGCCTCTGCAAGCAGTCCACGGATGAAAGGTATTTTGTTGTTTGTTGCTGGCTTTAGACCCTGTATATTTGCAAAGAAGAATGTTATCGGACTGGTGGTATTGTTGGTACTGGGGGGGATTTTTTTTCCGGCATTAGTATCTGTATCTGTTGGTTTGGAGTGGAGGCCATCGACTGTGGTTCCACTCCAGGAATGACTGGATTTGGTGTACGATTTCTGCCATTTCCTGCCAGTTTTTTTTCCTTCCTGGCACTAAAAAACCTCTCCCTCTTGAGTGGCTGTGGCTACCCAGGTTTTCCCATGGCCTGGATGTTTTGTATCTTTTTGTCCCCTTTAGATGGTATGCCTGTGTAGTTAAAGAAAATAACATATATATATATATATATATATATATATATATATATATATATATATATATATATATATATATATATATATATATATATATATATATATATATATATGGGGAAGTGGAACAGAATTCTTCCTCCGTAAGCCATGCATGTTGTAAGAGGCGACTAAAATGCCGGGAGCAAGGGGCTAGTAACCCCTTCTCCCGTATAAATTACTGAATTTAAAAGAGAAACTTTCGTTTTTCTTTTTGGGCCACCCTGCCTTGGTGGGATACAGCTGGTGTGTTGAAAGAAAGATATATATATATATATATATATATATATATATATATATATATATATATATATATATATATATATATATATATATATATATATATATATATATATATATATATATAATACACAAGTATTAATGAGTTTCTTTAAACTTTAAGTATATTATCCTGAAAAATGGTAATATAAAATTATTATTGGCTAGATATATTTTTATGTGAAAGAGAATATAGAGAATAAGGCAGTAAATCGCATCTAAAACAAACCTTAGGCAGAGCTGTGCAAGAATATTAAGAAAAGTTGAACAGACAGGTAATTACATCTTACAGCAGAGTAATGGTGCTTCTGATAGATTAATTGTATATTGCTAAAGTTCAGGGTTGAAGTTTCTTCCCTTCACAAAGCTGGCACGCAAAATAGCATTTAGGAACACACATACTCACGCATACGCAAACACACACGACGTGAGCGAGCGCACACACACACACACACACACACACACACACACACACACAAAGTTATGAATTTCAGGGAAGGAGAAAAAAGACCGCTGAGTACAAGGGTGCAAACCTCAGTCAAGCAGAAGGATCTTGGAGTGAATATCATACCGAGCTTATCGTCTAAGGTGCACATAAACCAAATAACTGCTGCAGCATGTACACGTCTAAGAATAGCGTTTCGTCATCTAAGTAAGGAGTCATTCACGACACTACACCTTGTACGTCAGGTCCATATTGGAGTATGCAGCACCAGTATTGAAACGACACCTTGTCAAGCATGTCAAAAAATTTGAGATAATGCTGAGGTTAGCAAGGGGTACGTCCTATGAGACGAGATTAAGGGAACTAGACCTGATAATACTGGATAACAGGAGTAATAAGAAGTGTATAATAACGATGAACAAAATACTGAGAGGAAATGACGAGATGAACATGGGCTGAATGTTTTTGAGATGTGATGCAGGAACAAGAGTACACAACTGGAAGTTGAAAACTCAGATAAGTCATAGGGATGCTGAGAAATATTTCTTCAGCCGTAGGGTTGTCATTAAGCGGAACAATCTGAAGAGTGGAGTAGTAGAGGCAGGATCCATATATAGCTTTAAGAAGACGTACTACAAGGCTCTTCGAGGCAGAAGTGGACCTAGTGGTAACCAGCGAAGAGGCGGGGCAAGGAGCTGTGAATTGACCCTTATAACCACACAGGTGAGTACACATACACACGAGAATGGAGGCAAAGGGGAAGTTCATCCAGAAAAGAAAAGGAAATGGCAAAAACTAAGAGCCCGTGGTTGAGCCTTAGATGCATAAGGGAAATAAGTACAAGAACAGAAAAACTATTGAATGTGTAGGACAGAGAAGAGCAGAAGCGAGGAGAAGAGACAGAAACGAATATGCACAGGTGAGGGGAAATTAAAGAATGATGTTGCAGCAAAGTCAGTACCAAAAATTACTTCACAGTCACAGCAGACGAAAGACGACTGAATAACGAAGCAGAAGACCACACGAGAAGCGTCAAGGATGTCTGCTAGGAGTTTAACAAACGATTTAAAGATATATTTTAAATGAAAACAGTGAAAACAGAAGAGAGCCAGCCAGAATGAGTACACTAACAGGTACTTGACACTGTACACACAACGGGGCATGAACTGAAAACGTTTTATGTGAGCTCAATACATCAAACACAATTAGACTAGATAAGACGTCACCATCGAGTCTGCGTTAATGAGCAGAAACGTTGTCTAAAACAGTGATTCTTACTTATTTTGTGTGTGTGTGTGACGCGTTCGCTATCATAGTTGGTCCTCATCACTCTGCACCATTCCTTCTTTCATATAAAATTCAAAATTTAGAGAATAAAGAAATTCTTATTTAAATAGGAAAACTGTGAAACTAGCTTTCATTCTTAACCACATCATTTTTATCTATTCAAAAGTCTTTTATAACGACGTATAAACACATGTTAAGACCATTATTTTTACTTGTGCTCTCCTGGAAATTACTCACACTCCGCGTGGTTATGAAGCGTTAGTCTATACCAGTAGATGTAATTTACATGTCAATGAATACGGGACAGTTCCCAGTGTAATAAAGCAACCCAGGACCTTAACTAATTTTCACATGTGGTGTAAAAATTATCTTGGTAATATGTTTCAGAAATGGTTATCATTATATTGTCTTTATTATTAGTAGTAGTATTTATGCGTTATTATTATTATGATATATTCTCACCCTTTACCTCTATGCAATTATGAGTATAGTCAAAGTCAAGTATGGAAAATAAAGACAGTGGAATATCAGTAACCCTTATTTACATTAATATTATAAAAAAAAGTGTTAATTAAGTGAAAAGTAATGATAGTATGAAGATTCACGCTTGATGAGGTTTTTTGTTCAGTCTTCCTGTGTGGTTTCTTTAATTATTTTGTTTATATTAAATACATTATAGCATTAATCTGTGTCTGTATAATATTCTAGAGTTATAGTTTGTAATAAATATGTTTAGGATTAATACAAGATAACGTTTTTAAGACTTTATTAAAACTTTTAGAAGAAAATGTTTTTTTGAGGAGTGTCGTGGGAAAGTTAAATTCTGGCGTAAAGAGCTCGAGGCGGGCTGGTAAACAAAGATGACTGCCTCATACTCTCCACTGTACTGAGCTATTTACCATATATTCTACTTCGACTTTTATAAGGTCTGTTAAGAGCAAGGTTACCCAAGGAAAACTACCAGCTATGACGAGAGGCAAGCTGAGTAAGGAGTTCCTTTGTGTGGGAGTGGCACTGGCAGATGGTAATGGAAGCTAGTTTGAAGATGTAACTTAACATTTACTCATGGCGTTCCCTTACAATGTGAATGCTCACCTGAAACGACATGAGTGCCGACAGGAAATCAAGAAAGTAATCCCAGAGGGATTGGCTGTGATAAAGTCTGAGAAGCTACACAGTTCAACTGGCGCCTTTATCTCCATCCCTGCGAAACTATGCTTGTGGTACGGGTATAAGCTATCTACTCAGGTGGGAGTGTTAACAGTTTGTTGTATTTTACTAAACGGTTCTGGTATGACCCATTTATATCCATGTATTATACTGTCCACTTATAATTAACCAATGCTGAATTATTCCTTTCTGTACTGAATTAAGGTTGTAATACAGGTTTATATTAATATTATTATTATTATTATAATCAGAGAAAGCGCTAACAAGTTTTTATTACAAGACCTAGTAATGCTGAGCAATTCCTTATGCTATTAAGTTTTTACCGGCATATTTCCTAGGCTTTTAAATATGAAACTGATCTCAAATACTCTTGTACCAATTTTTAATCTTTAGTGCTCTTTTTTACTTTTTTTTTATTAAAATAAGACATAAAATTAGATTTTCATTCACTTTTGAGTCATGTACAATATATGTGATCTATGTATTGTCTCTGCTATTGCATTAAAATGAATTTATCAGAAAGTAAGGCAACTGGTAGATTGCCTACTGCTCGCTTATAGGCGTCGGTACCCGAGGATCCAGAACCTATCAAAAATCAACCCATCAAAGTTTATTGTCCTATTTTGATTAGTTACATCAAACTCTTAAGCCTTTTTACTCGGGCCTGTATCTAATACTATTTCTCAGTTGGTGCTAGTGGCAGCAGTTCATTATTAAATGAGGTGATTACTCCTCTTCTCATTAGTTTCTCTGTATTCCTTTTTCTCTTTGCTCCACCTTCAGCCTGTGGAAGGGTAGTCACTGTCTTTTTTACGATGACCAAGAGGTCATCGTAAAAAAGCCAGGTTATGGTATCCATATAATTTTACCATTGATCTGGGAGACAGCGAATGTAGTCCCGATATTTAAGACATTCTTACCATTATAGAGTAAAGGAGATGATGATCAGGGCAGTGGACAAGCCGGCGTTAACACGCTACCTTTCTTTTGAGAAAGCTTCTTCTCCATCTACCTGTTGCTGATCTTGGAACATTGAGCACTTATAGAGACTGGTTTTGAAAATAATAACCAGCACGGGTTTAGAGATGCTCAATATTATCGTAAAAGATGTTGGACCTTCATGACATTAGCAGAAATGAGACAGCAAAACGGTGGATGTGTGGATTGAATATCCTTAAACTGTAAGAAAACATTTGATACTGTACTGCAACTTACAAGAGCCAGGGACAAAAAACTTTAGGATTAAGCAATAGTAATAGAGAATACACCTTAAGAAGATAGGTTGAAAGTGGCTGTTTGAGATAAGAAGTCAGAATGGGGAAGATTAACGAACAGGGTTTTGCGAGAATTGTTACTAGGATCTGTACTGTTTCATGGGTGAATGACATACCAGAGAGACAGTCTGATGTATTCGTGTCAGCAAATGATGGAAAATTAATGAGGAGAATAAAACTCGACGAGGGCAAAGAAAGGTAAGAAAGTGTTCTGGATTAAGGACCAGAGAGATCACATAAATGGGTACTTGAATTACATCTCAGAAAATGCAAGGTTATAAATTGAGGAAGCAAAGAATGACCGAAATCTGAATATAGATTTGATGGGCAGCTGCTGCAGACCTCACACGTGGAGAAAGACCTTGTGGTGAGCATAGTTCCAAGTATTTCATCACAAGAACACATCAACCAAATAATCTAGTCAGCCAATAATTGTTTGGAAATCTAAAAGTAGCCTTCAGTAACCTCAACAGAGTCATTATAAAGCACATATCAGGCATATCTTTAAGTATACATCGACATGGAGCCCACTCCTGATGAATCATGTAAAGAATCTGGTGAGAGTGCCGAGGTACACAAAGAGTTTAGTTCCCGAGTTAAGTACAATGAATTATGAGGACAGGCTTAAAGAACTGAACCTAATGCGATTAGAGGATGGAAGACCCATGGGAGATATATAAAATACTAAGAGGAATTAAGACAGAATTGGGTACAGAATGATAGGAAGGGATATAAGAACACGATGACCCAGATGGATGTTAGATGACACAGCCTCAGGGAGGTCATGAAATGAAACTTGGACGAAGAATTAGCGGAGGTAGGATCCATACATAGGTTAAGAGTAAGTATGACATGTCTCACATAAATAAGGAAGTGAATCTAGAATGCTGCCAGTTAACAGGCTGAACCAGAAGTTGATATTTGACCTTTGCAACTAGAATATAGGTCGGTACATATAAATAAGTACACACCCCACACAGACACGCACACACACATGTATATAAGCATTTACACGCTCAAATCTTCAATAAACATAATGACATATACAAACACAATCATATACGAAAACACACGCATGCACAAATGCGCTAGCGCACACACGCACGCACGCACGCACGCACGCACGCACACACACACACACACACACACACACACACACACACACACACACACACACACACACACACACACAGGGTGAAAGTCTGATAGGGCGAAGGCCTTATCAGACCCAGATGGGGCCTGGGAAAAGAACAAATGTGGGGACTAAAGACAATGAAGGAGCTAAGCTATATGTAGAGGCTCTAACAGACAACTGCAGTGCCCAGGAACAGATGAGCAGGAATAAAGACAAACCACTGATCACAGGGACATCAGTTAAGGAAGAGATAGAAGGGAGGAAGGCTTCAGTGGCAGGAACTAAATCTTCTCAGGGGATGCAAAGGGAAATACAGTGGGAGGACGAAAGGAAGAGGTCAATTTTTGTCTACAGGTTCCAGGAAGTGGAAAGGGAAGCTTATGAAGCAAGAAAACAGGAGGCGAAAAAAGTAATTGAAAATATTATGAAAACAACAGGAGAGGACGACATGACCCAGCTCACAAATTTTCGGAGAACTGGGTGCTCTGCTAGAGGGAAAAAACGGCCAGTCAAACTGATTTTCAAGGCAGAATCATCTCGAAACAGGATCCAGCAGGAGAAAGCACGACTAAGAGACAAACCAGACTACCGGAGAGTGTACCTCGACTGAGACAGAACAGAAGAAGAAAGGAGGATGTTGAAAGAAAGGATACAAAGATGCAAGGAGGACCAAGAGGCAATGAGGGAGATGAGCAGGAGAACCCAGACCCAGGTGGAAGAGCAAACACAACCTCTTCCAGAACCATCCACAGAAGGAATCCAATCAAGGCAACCTCAATGAAACAAAACAATCTAAACCAAAATCCCCACACAGTACCCTCTGCCCCCACCTCCCTCATACAAACCCCACCCCCAAAGCAACCTACCATAGGCCCTCTGCCCCTGCGCCCAGAACAGCCCATCCCCCGTAGGCCCCTGCCAGAGCTCCCACTCCCTGAACCCCACCATTCTCCCCGGAACACAGTTTTAGAAAACAAATTGAAGGTTTGGTATACAAATGCAGATATATTGAATAAATGTGAGGAGTGGCATGAAATAATCAAGGAGACGTCCCCAGACATCATAGCAGCCACAGAAACGAAACTCACTGGGATGATAACAGATGCAATCTTCCCTCCCAGATATCAGATCCTGAGGATAGATAGAAGGAGCAGAAGGGGAGGAGGTGTTGCATGGCTCATTAAAAACCGATGGGGATTTGGGGAAATAGAACGAATGGACGAGATTGGGGAGAGGGATTACATAGTAGGTAAACTTTAGTCTAGGGGACATAAGGTAGAAATTGCAGTGATGTATAACCCACCATGGAACTCCAGGAGGCCAAGAGAGGAATATGAAGAGAGCAACAGACACACTAGCTGAGGTGGCCAGAAGAGCTCATTCGAGTAGAGCAAAGTTACTGGTTATGGGAGATTTCAACTACAGTTAGATTGATTGGGGAAACCAGGAGCCACAAAGGGGTTCGGAGACATGGAGAGGTAAGATGGTGGATGTGGTACTGGAAAACCTCATGCATGAACATGTTAGGGACACTTCCAGAGAGAGCAGGGAGGATGAATCAGCAAGACTGGACCTCGTGTTCACCCCGAATAGCTCGGACATTAAGGATATCACATATGAAAGGCCCTCAGAGCTAGTGATCACGTGGTTCTGAGCTCTGAATACGTAGTAGAGTTACAAGTGGAGAGGGTAACAGGAGCAGACTGGGAAAAGAAAATTACAAAAGAGGGACCTACACAGGTATGAGGAACTTCCTGAAGGAGGTTCAGTAGGGAAAAAAATTGAAGGAAAGTCAGTAAACGAAATGATGGACTACATAACAACCAAATGCCAGGAGACAGAGGAAAGGTTTGTTGCCAAGGGAAACAGAAATAATGGGAAGACCAGAACGAGCCCTTGGTTTACCCGGTGTAGGGAGGCAAAAACTAAGATCACTAGAGAATGGAAAAAGTACAGAAGGCAAAGAACCCAGGAAAATAAAGAGACCCAGAAAAGAGTATGCACAGATAATGAGGGAAACCAAGCGACAGCATTGAAAGCCAAGTCTGACCCGAAACCGCTGTATAGCCACATCAGGAGGATAACAACAGTCAAGAACCAGGTAATTAGGCTGGGAAACGGTGGGGAGCTCACATGAAATGTCCAAGAAGTATGTGAGGAGCTCAACATGAGATTTAAGGAAGTATTTAGAGTGGAGACAGAAAGGACTCTGGGAAGACAGAACAGATGGGTACACCAACTAGGGATATACCAACAAGTGCTGGATGGAATACACACAAGCGAGGACGAGGTGAAGGAGCTGCTAAGTGACCTTAATACCTCATAGGAGGTGATACCGGACATCTCTCTGTGGGTCCATAAAGAGGAAGTAGAGACACTGTGTGTGCCACTAACCACAATTTTCAACACATCCCTTGAAATTGGGCAACTACCTGAGGTATGAAAGACGGCAAATGTAGTCCGCATTTTTAAGAAAGGAGACAGAAACGAGGCACTAAACTATAAACTAGTGTCACTGACGTGTATAGTATGCAAAGTCGTGGTGAAGATTATCAGGAAGAGAGTGGTGGAGCACTTGGAACAGAACAAGATTATAAACGGCAACCAACACAGATTCATGGAAGGCAAATCCTGCGTCACATACCTACTGGAGTTTTATGGTAAGGTAACAGAAGTAAGACAAGAGAGAGAGGAGTAGGTTGATTGAATTTTCTTGGAGTGCAAAACGATCTTCGATACAGTTCCTCACAAGAGATTAGTGCAGAAGCAAGAGGATCAGGCACGTACAACAGGAAGGGCACTGCAATGGATCAGAGAATACCTGACAGGGAGGCAGCAACGAGTCATGGTACGTGATGAATTATCACAATAGGCGCCTGTGACGAGTGAGGTCCCACAGGGGCCAGTCCTATGACCAGTGCTATTTTTGGTATATGAGATGACATGATGGAAGGGATAGACTTAGAAGTGTCCCTGTTAGCAGATGATGTGAAGTTAATGAGAAGAATTAAATCAGATGAGGATCAGGTAGGACTACAAAGAGACCTGGAGAAGCTGGATGTGTGGTCCAGCAACTGGCTCCTTGAATTTAACCCTGCCAAATGCAAAATCATGAAGATCAGGGAAGGGCAAAGAAGACTGTAGACATTTCTTTGCCAGAGCTGTGTTTCTGAGTGCCCGAGGTCTCACGAAGCCTCGTGTGAACGAAGCCACGTGAAGCAAGCCACATGGGTTACCCAAGTCAAATGCTGCCTGCATCACACCAGGACGTCACCTCGCGAAGTCTGCTGACGTCACCTTATGACGTCATACACGATGCTGCTCGGCTTCACGACGTCACTCACCATGTCTGCTTGACGTCACCTTGCGATGTTACCCCATGACGTCCCACACAACGTCACTCCAGGACGTCACCTCGGAACGTCTGCTGACGTCCCTTCGCGACGTCTGATGATGTCACCAAGCTGCTGACGTCACCTCGCAATGGCACCCCATGACATCACCTCGCGACGTCACACCTGACATCACATGATGTCACATTGAGTGTTCTAGTTTCTAAGTGAGCAAATTATTTCAGTATTGTCAAAAGGTCCGAGAGGAGATATATATCATGTGTTAATTAATTCCTCCCAGTCAGTGTTCTCACATGTTGCTGTATGGCTTAGTGTCGATTTTTGCACAGAAAAGCATCATGCTGCAACCACATGTGCAGTAGGTGTGTGCAGGTTTTCTGTGTGCCCTGTGTGGTCTCGAGCCCAGTATGTTCTGAGCCCAGACCACTGTGTAGCACCTCGTGTTACTTGTCACACTGTGTGACTGTGTTGACAGTTGACATTAGTCAACAACGACGTCAGTTACGAGCGCCTGAGCCCCTTCTACAGAAAGCTCTTATTGTTTGCCACTCATAGATTCCCTGCTGAATCGCCCTGCTGAATCATACACACTACGATTCCCATCGAGACTCGTTCCACTTCAACTCCTGAACCAACAGAGTGCAGTTATAAGTAGAGAACCATTCTGAGGACATTTAGACTAACCTCTGCTGTAACTCCAACTGTCGAGAGAATGACACTCGTCAAGCCACAATTAGCCCTGTCAGCAGGTGATTGTCTGCCTCGTGTCACAGTTTCAGTGAGCAGCCTGCATTAAAATCATATCACTTTGACTGCTAGCTCACTCACTGCACTACGGTGTATGCTGTTTCTACTTCCAGATGTTTCACAGAGTCGTCTGTCTCTGCCGTGAATCACTTCACACTCGCCGGCAGTGACAGCCCCAACGACAATACCAGTTGAGAAATGCCCTCTTGAATCGCTTGTGAGAAGTCCTGCCCTGGAGGGCACCAGCAGGTTGTTCCCCACGATGAGTGAAACCTGCAGTGACTACTACGATGACTGCTTCACTGTTCCAGATACCGTACCTTGTTATGTCACAGCTCAGGTGCAGCGATGTCGCCTGTGTTGCAGTATCTGTCCAGACGCAGGAAGGCGTGCAATGATGCCCATTGATGCTCACTGCCTTTTACCACAATGTTTTTTATCACACACATTTTTTTTCTTCCCTCCCTGTAGGAAGTTTCTTTTTCATGTCCACATATGTATATACATATGTTTATTCTGTGTTCTGTGTCTTGTTCCTGTGAGAGACAGACCAAGATTTTTTACAGCCAATTATGGTCAAGGACGACCATGGTGGTGTTGGCTGAGCGACAGCCTATGCTGTCTGCGAGCTGAGTACATATTTCATATGCAGCACAAGCATGGAACCCGCACCTGATCAAGCATATTAAAATACTGGAGAAAGTGCAAAGATTTACAACGAGACTAGTCCAGAAAATAAAGCTAATCCTAAAACTACAGCTTTAAAAAGAGGTTCGATATGGGTCTCGAAGCTAGAAGAAAATAAACCAAGTATCAGGGCGAGGAGCTGAGACTAAGCTTCTTCAACCCTATGTAGGTGAATACACACACACACACACACACACACACACACACACACACACACACACACACACACACACACAGGAACCATACATAGTTTTAAGACGAGGTATGATAAAGCTCATGGAGCGGGGAGAGAGAGGACCAAGTAGCAACCGGTGAAGAGGCGGGGCCAAGAGCTAGGACTCGACCCCCGCAATCACAAATAGGTGAGTACAAATAGGTGAGTACACACACACACACACACACAGACACAGACACACACACACACAGGAGCTCGGACTCGACCCCCGCAACCTCAACTAGGTGAGTACACACATCTGAGGGTAAATATAACTAAAGCCAGAAATACTCAAACTACGTAATGTCGGCAGCATATGCCATATTAGCGAACATTAGAACAGCATGACTCACCAAATCGTAATGACACGATTACAAACAAACCACACCACTGATGGGGATAGAACCCGCGGTCAGAGAGTCGGTCTGGAGTCAGTGAGTACGTGGCTCCAGCAAAGAGCCCTCGCCTATTCAATCACATGCAGACGTTCTACACGGTGCATTTCAGATTAGTCCTGAAACAGAGAGCAATGTAGTATGACTAGGGAAAATTGTGTTATTATTGCATGCAAAAATGTTATGATGGAAGTGACAGGGCAAAGAGAAACAGTCGGAATTAAGAGGGTCAGGATCAGGGGGACATGGGCAGAAATTAAAGGCACACGGTAGATAAAATTGGGATGAGGCAATGGTAGAGGAAAACTCAAAACACAGCTTGCAGAGTAGATAAGCCAAGGTCCAAACAGTCCAGAAATCAATGATGCTTATTAAAACAGTGCAGCAGGAGAGTCCAGGAGATTAGTAGCGACTCCAGCAAGTTCAGGTCGGTGAGTAGAAATTGGTTAAGAGGCATAGACACTTACTCGCGCACGCCTACAAGCATGCCCGCACTCACACACACACACACACACACACCGTCACACACACACCGTCACACACACACACACACACACACACACACACACACACACACACACACACACACACCGTCACACACACACCGTCACACACACACAGTAAAACACACACACACACACACACACACACACACACACACACACACACACAGTAAAACACACACACACACACACACACACACACACACACACACACACACACACATGGAAAGGAACAAGATTATAAATGAAAACCAGCATGGGTTCATGGAAGGCAAATCTTGTATCACAAACCTCCTGGAGTTTTATGACAAGGTAACAGAAGTAAGACACGAGAGAGAGGGGTGGGTAGATTGCGTTTTCCTAGACTGCAGGAAGGCCTTTGACACAGTTCCCCACAAGAGATTAGTGCAGAAGCTGGAGGATCAGGCGCATGTAAAAGGGAGGGCACTGCAATGGATAAGGGAATACCTGACAGGGAGGCAGCAACGAGTCATGGTACGTGAAGAGGTATCACAGTGGGCGCCTGTTACGAGCGGGGTCCCACAGGGGTCAGTTCTAGGACCAGTGCTATTTTTGATATATGCGAACGACATAATGGAAGGAATAGACTCTGAAGTGTCCCTGTTCGCAGATGACGTGAAGTTGATGAGAAGAATTAAATCGGACGAGGATGAGGCAGGACTGCAAAGAGACCTGGACAGGCTGGACATGTGGTCCAGTAACTGGCTTCTCGAATTCAATCCAGCCAAATGCAAAGTCATGAAGATTGGGGAGGGGCAAAGAAGACCGCAGACAGAGTATAGGCTAGGTGGACAAAGACTACAGACCTCACTCAGGGAGAAAGACCTTGGGGTGACCATAACACCGAGCATGTCACCGGAGGCACACATCAACCAAATAACCGCTGCAGCATACGGGCGCCTGGCAAACCTGAGAATAGCGTTCCGATACCTTAATAAGGAATCGTTCAAGACACTGTACACTGTGTATGTTAGGCCCATACTGGAGTATGCAGCACCAGTCTGGAACCCACACCTGGTCAAGCACGTCAAGAAGTTAGAGAAAGTACAAAGGTTTGCAACAAGGCTAGTCCCAGAGCTCAAGGGAATGTCGTACGAGGAAAGGTTAAGGGAAATCGGACTGACGACACTGGAGGACAGAAGGGTCAGGGGAGACATGATAACGACATACAAGATACTGCGGGGAATAGACAAGGTGAACAGAGATAGGATGTTCCAGAGAGGGGACACAGGGACAAGGGGTCACAACTGGAAGCTGAAGACTCAGACGAGTCACAGGGACGTTAGGAAGTATTTCTTCAGTCATAGAGTCGTCAGCAAGTGGAATAGCCTAGCAAGTGAAGTAGTGGAGGCAGGAACCATACATAGTTTTAAGAAGAGGTATGACAAAGCTCAGGAAGCAGAGAGAGAGAGGACCCAGTAGCAATCAGTGAAGAGGCGGGGCCAGGAGCTGAGTCTCGACCCCTGCAACCACAATTAGGTGAGTACAATTAGGTGAGTACACACACACACACACACGTACTCATATACAACAGGCCTAGTGTCTAATCGACATGTGCCTACGACAAAATGGTAACTAACACACACACACACACACACACACACACACACACGGGGCCAGGAGCTCGGACTCGGGGCCAGGAGCTCGGACTCGACCCCCGCAACCTCAACTAGGTGAGTACACACACACACACACACACACACACACACACACACACACACACACACACACACACACACACACACACGACAGTATGAAAACGACATAGCATCGAAAGTCAAATCTGACCCGAAACTGCTGTATAGCCACATTAGGAGGAAGACAACAGTCAAGGACCAGGTGATAAGGCTGAGGAAAGAAGGTGGAGAACTCACATGAAACGATCAAGAGGTATGTGAGGAGCTCAACACGAGATTTAAGGAAGTATTTACAGTAGAGACAGGAAGGACTCTGGGGGGACAGACCAGATGGGGACACCAGCAAGGAATACACCAACAAGTGTTGGACGACATACATACAGATGAGGAGGAGGTGAAGAAACTGCTAAGGGACATCGATACCTCAAAGGCAATGGGACCAGACAACATCTCCCCGTGGGTCCTTAGAGAGGGAGCAGATATGTTGTGTGTCCCACTTACCACAATCTTCAACACATCCCTGGAAACTGGGCAACTACCTGAGGTATGGAAGACGGCAAATGTAGTTCCCATTTTTAAAAAAGGAGACAGAAAAGAGGCACTAAACTATAGACCTGTGTCATTGACGTGTATAGTATGCAAAATTATGGAGAAGATTATCAGGAGGAGAGTGGTGGAGCACCTGGAACGGAACAGGAGTATAAATGCCAACCAGCACGGATTCACAGAAGGCAAATCCTGTGTCACAAACCTTCTGGAGTTTTATGATAAAATAACAGAAGTAAGACAAGAGAGAGAGGGGTGGGTTGATTGCATCTTCTTGGACTGCAAGAAGGCCTTTGACACAGTTCCTCACAAGAGATTAGTGCAGAAGCTAGAGCATCAGGCGCATATAACAGGAAGGGCACTGCAATGGATCAGAGAATACCTGACAGGGAGGCAACAACGAGTCATGGTACGTGAAGAGGTATCACAGTGGGCGCCTGTTACGAGCGGGGTCCCACAGGGGTCAGTTCTAGGACCAGTGCTATTTTTGATATATGTGAACGACATGACGGAAGGGTTAGACTCAGAAGTGTCCCTGTTCGCAGACGATGTGAAGTAAATGAGAAGAATTAAATCAGATGAAAATAAGACAGGACTACAAAGAGACCTGGACAGGCTGGACACGTGGTCCAGCAACTGTCTTCTCGAATTCAACCCCGCCAAATGCATAGTCATGAAGATTGGGGAAGGGCAAATAAGACCGAGGACAGAGTATAGGCTAGGTGTACAAAGACTGCAAACCTCACTCAAGAAGAAAGATCTTGGGGTGACCATAACACCGAGCATGTCACCGGAGGGAAACATCGACCAGATAACTGCTGCAGCATACGGGCGCCTGGCAAACCTGAGAATAACGTTCCGATACCTCAGTAAGGAATCATTCAAAACACTGTACACTGTGTACGTCAGGCCCATACTGGAGTATGCAGCACCAGTTTGGAACCCACACCTGATCAAGCCCGTAAAGAAATTAGAGAAAGTACAAAGGTTTGCAACAAGGCTAGTCCCAGAGCTCAAGGGAATGTCGTACGAGGAAAGGTTAAGGGAAATCGGACTGACGACACTGGAGGACAGAAGGGTCAGGGGAGACATGATAACGGCATACAAGATACTGCGGGGAACAGACAAGGTTAACAAAGATAGGATGTTCCAGAGAGGGGACACAGAAACAAGGGGTCACAACTGGAAGCTGAAGACTCAGACGAGTCACAGGGACGTTAGGAAGTATTTCTTCAGTCATAGAGTCGTCAGCAAGTGGAATAGCCTAGCAAGTGAAGTAGTGGAGGCAGGAACCATACATAGTTTTAAGAAGAGGTATGACAAAGCTCAGGAAGCAGAGAGAGAGAGGACCCAGTAGCGATCAGTGAAGAGGCGGGGCCAGGAGCTGAGTCTTGACCCCTGCAACCACAATTAGGTGAGTACAATTAGGTGAGTACACACACACACACACACGCATGCACATACAACAGGCCTAGTGTCTATTCGACATGTGCCTAGGACCAAATGGTAACTAACACACACACACACACACACTCTCACTCACTCACTCACTCTCACTCACTCACACACACACACACACACACACACACACACACACACACACACACACACACACACACACACACAAAGTACAGGCTCGGGGAACAAAGGCGGCAAACGTAGCTCAAGGAGAAGGGCTTTGGAGTGAGAACTGCATCGAGCATATCGCCTGAGGGGCACATCGATCAAATAATTACTGCAGCAAATGATCATCTGACAAATCTAAGACTAGTTTCAGACATTTAAGTAAGGAGTCATTCACGACACTGTATAAAATGTACGTCAGGCCCATATTGGAGAACGCAGCACCAGTATGGATTCCACACCTAGTTAAGCATGTCAAGAAATTGGAAAAAGTGCAGAGGTTTGCTGCCCTCTTCCAAAACGGGTCCATTTGCAATATAATTAGTTATCTTAGTAACTCTAGCTTAGGGGCTAGGATGTACTCCTTTCCTTGACATGTTAGATAAGCGATGTTTGCAACTGGTTTCAAACTCACTGACTAAACACAGAGCAGGTAATTACTATATACTTCCCTAAGTGAGGTCTGACGACTCTTCTAACCGGCCCGCTCCTGAATACAAGCGTTTGACTTCACATTGATCTAGTGGCCACCTTGATTACTAAGTCATAAACTATATATACTTATCAAGCACTCACAGGATCTGAGGTGGAAACCGGCCACTTCATCCTGTAGCCTGCTGGAGGCCTCCAGCGCCAGACAAGTATTTTTATAGTCCAAGTGGAAGTCTTTGGCTGTCAATATAGGAAACCTTCATCTTCTGCAGTCTGCTTGTGAAAAATAGCATTCACCCCAGCTGAATCGCAGCTATCAGCTAGGTTCTAATTATGTGTTTGGTATACTACCAGAGTCTCACATTTACCTTATATTATTATTATTATTATTATCATGGGGAGCGCTAAACCCTTAGGATTATACAGCGCATGGGCGGAATGGAAGGCATTCTGGCTTAATTCAGGGAACCGGAGCACAGATCCAATTCCTTGTATCAAGAGACCCTCACCAGAGTCGAGAAACCTCCTTAGAGGGGAGTTACCAAATAACCACAGCACATAATGTTCGTCTATCGGAATTAAAAGTAACAAACAGTAATGTCAACATAGTTATTTTTGGATCTTCATACAGAAAATGTCAGACCCATCTTGAAGTAAGCAGGAATTAGCACATAATTCGCATCTAGAAACGAATTTAAAAGGTGGAGAAAATGCAGGGATAGGAACTAAAAGGAAAAGCTAATAGAACTTTAAATCTAGCATTGGAGGACAGCAGAGGCAGGACAGACATAACTATCCAAAATACTCAGAGGTAATGAAAAAATAGAAAGGGATAGGCAGATTCAAATTTGGCAAGCAGGTACACAGAGCACAGATGCAAGTTAAGAATACAGACAAGATAAAAGGGGATCAGCCAGCATTTCCTCAGTCCCAGGTTAGTCAGGAAGCGGAATGGTCTTGAAGTAGTGAAGGCGGAGTTTCTGTTCATTTGAATTTGAAAATAATAATAGTGACAAACTCGCAACACACGACTTAGTATTATATGGACAATAAGACACTTCATCTGTTAAACGGTGAAGTCATTCAAAATGGGTGAACATCAATATGTTTAATCTGATTAAGACGAAATAAAAATATCGTACTGAATTAAATATAAATTTTGTAGTGTTGAAGCTGGATTAATGTGAAGGAGTGGTGGTGCTGGACTGGTGGTGCTGGACTGGTGGTGCTGGACTGGTGGTGCTGGACTGGTGGTGCTGGACTGGTGGTGCTGGACTGGTGGTGCTGGACTGGTGGTGCTGGACTGGTGGTGCTGGACTGGTGGTGCTGGACTGGTGGTGCTGGACTGGTGGTGCTGGACTGGTGGTGCTGGACTGGTGGTGCTGGACTGGTGGTGCTGGACTGGTGGTGCTGGACTGGTGGTGCTGGACTGGTGGTGCTGGACTGGTGGTGCTGGACTGGTGGTGCTGGACTGGTGGTGCTGGACTGGTGGTGCTGGACTGGTGGTGCTGGACTGGTGGTGCTGGACTGGTGGTGCTGGACTGGTGGTGCAGGTGGTGCTGGGCTGGTGGTGCTGAACTGGTGGTGCTGGACTGGTGGTGCTGGACTGGTGGTGCTGGACTGGTGGTGCAGGACTGGTGGTGCTGGGCTGGTGGTGCTGGACTGGTGGTGCTGGACTGGTGGTGCTGGACTGGTGGTGCTGGACTGGTGGTGCAGGACTGGTGGTGCTGGGCTGGTGGTGCTGGACTGGTGGTGCAGGACTGGTGGTGCTGGACTGGTGGTGCTGGACTGGTGGTTCTGGGCAGGTTTATCTGGAGAGTTTATCTGGAGAGAGTTCCGGGGGTCAACGCCCCCGCGGCCCGGTCTGTGACCAGGCCTCCTTAGGTCAGTGTCCCAGGATGCGACCCACACCAGTCGACTAACACCCAAGTACCCATTTTACTGATGGGGAACATAGACAACAGGTGGAAAGAAACACGTCCAATGTTTCTACTCTGGCTGGGAATCGAACCCAGGCCCTCACCGTGTGAAGCGAGAGCGTTAACCACCAGGCCATTAGTGGTGCTGGACTGGTGGTGTGGACTGGTGGTGCTGGACTGGTGGTGCTGGACTGGTGGTGCTGGACTGGTGGTGCTGGACTGGTGGTGCTGGACTGGTGGTGCTGGACTGGTGGTGCTGGACTGGTGGTGCTGGACCGGTGGTGCTGGACTGGTGGTGCTGGACTGGTGGTGCTGGACTGGTGGCGCTGGACTGGTGGTGCTGGACTGGTGGTGCTGGACTGGTGGTGCTGGACTGGTGGTGCTGGACTGGTGGTGCTGGACTGGTGGTGCTGGACTGGTGGTGCTGGACTGGTGGCGCTGGACTGGTGGCGCTGGACTGGTGGTGCTGGACTGGTGGTGCTGGACTGGTGGTGCTGAACTGGTGGTGCTGGACTGGTGGTGCTGGACTGGTGGTGCTGGACTGGTGGTGCTGGACTGGTGGTGCTGGACTGGTGGTGCTGGACTGGTGGTGCTGGACTGGTGGCGCTGGACTGGTGGTGCTGGACTGGTGGTGCTGGACTGGTGGTGCTGGACTGGTGGTGCTGGACTGGTGGTGCTGGACTGGTGGTGCTGGACTGGTGGTGCTGGACTGGTTGTGCTGGACTGGTGGTGCTGGACTGGTGGTGCTGGACTTTTGGTGCTGGACTGGTGGTGCTGGACTGGTGGTGCTGGACTTGTGGTGCTGGACTGGTGATGCTGGACTAGTGGTGCTGGACTAGTGGTGCTGGACTGGTGGTGCTGGACTGGTGGTGCTGGACTGGTGGTGCTGGACTGGTGGTGCTGGACTGGTGGTGCTGGACTTTTGGTGCTGGCCTGGTGGTGCTGGACTGGTGGTGCTGGACTAGTGGTGCTGGACTGGTGGTTCTGGACTAGTGGTACTGGACTTTTGGTGCTGGACTAGTGGTGCTGGACTAGTGGTGCTGGACTGGTGGTGCTGGACTTTTGGTGCTGGACTGGTGATGCTGGACTAGTGGTGCTGGACTAGTGGTGCAGGACTGGTGGTTCTGGGCTGGAGGTACTGGACTTTTGGTGCTTGACTAGTGGTGCTGGATTAGTGGTGCTGGACTGGTGGTGTGGACTGGTGGTGCTGGACTGGTGGTTCTGGACTGGTGGTACTGGACTGGTGGTACTGGACTTTTGGTGCTGGACTGGTGCTGGACTGGTGGTGCTGTACTGGTGGTACTGGACTAGTGGCGATGTGCTGGTGGTGCTGGACTGGTGGTACTGGACTAGTGGTGATGTACTGGTGGTGCCGGACTGGTGGTGCTGAACTGGTGGTGCTGGACTGGTGGTGCTGGACTGGTGGAGCTGGACTGGTGGTGCTGGACTGGTGATGCTGGACTGGTGCTGCTGGACTGGTGGTGCTGAACTGGTGGTGCTGGACTGGTGGTGCTGGACTGGTGGAGCTGGTCTGGTGGTGCTGGACTGGTAGTGCTGGACTGGTGGTGCTAGACTGGTGGTCCCGGGCTGGTGGTGCTTTACTGGTGGTGCCGGACTGGTGGTCCCGGACTGGTGGTGCTGGACTGGTGCTGCTGGAGTCATGGTGCCGGACTGGTGGTGCTGGACTGGTGGTGCTTGACTGGTGGTTTTGGACTGGTGGTGCTGGGCTGGTGGTGATGGACTGGTGGTGATGGACTGGTGGTGATGGACTGGTGCTGATGGACTGGTGGTGATGGACTAGTGGTGCTGGACTGGTGGTGATGGACTGGTGGTGCTGGACTGATGGTTATGGACTTTTGGTGCTGTACTTTTTGTGCTGGACTGGTGGAGCTGGACTGGTGGTACTGGACTTTTGGTGCTGAACTTGTGGTGCTGGACTGGTGGTGCTGGACTGGTGATGCTGGACTGGTGCTGCTGGACTGGTGGTGCTAAACTGGTAGTGCTGGACTGGTGGTGCTAGACTGGTGGAGTTGGTCTGGTAGTGCTGGACTGGAGATGCTGGACAGGTGGTGCCGGACTGGTGGTCCCGGGCTGGTGGTGCTTTACTGGTGGTGCCGGACTGGTGGTCCCGGACTGGTGGTGCTGGACTGGTGTTGCTGGACTCATGGTGCCGGACTGGTGGTGCTGGACTGGTGGTGCTTGACTGGTGGTTTTGGACTGGTGGTGCTGGGCTGGTGGTGATGGATTGGTGGTGATGGACTGATGGTGATGGACTGGTGGTGATGGACTGGTGGTGATGGACTAGTGGTGCTGGACTGGTGGTTCTGGACTGGTGGTGCTGGACTGATGGTTATGGACTTTTGGTGCTGGACTTTTGGTGCTGGACTGGTGGTGCTGGACTGGTGGTACTGGACTTTTGGTGCTGGACTTGTGGTGCTGGACTGGTGGTGCTGGACTGGTGGTACTGGACTTTTGGTGCTGGACTGGTGGTGCTGGACTAGTGGTGATGTACTGGTGGTGCTGTACTGGTGGTACTGGACTAGTGGCGATGTGCTGGTGGTGCTGGACTGGTGGTACTGGACTAGTGGTGATGTACTGGTGGTGCCGGACTGGTGGTGCTGAACTGGTGGTGCTGGACTGGTGGTGCTGGACTAGTGGTGCTGGACTGGTGGTGCTGAACTGGTGGTGCTGGACTGGTGGTGCTGGACTGGTGGAGCTGGACTGGTAGTGCTGGACTGGTGGTGCTGGACTGGTGAAGCTGGTCTGGTGGTGCTGGACTCTTGATGCTGGACAGGTGGTGCCGGACTGGTGGTCCCGGGCTGGTGGTGCTGTACTGGTGGTGCCGGACTGGTGGTCCCGGACTGGTGGTGCTGGAGTGGTGCTGCTGGACTCATGGTGCCGGACTGGTGGTGCTGGACTGGTGGTGCTTGACTGGTGGTTTTGGACTGGTGGTGCTGGGCTGGTGGTGATGGACTGGTGGTGATGGACTGGTGGTGATGGACTGGTGGTGATGGACTGGTGGTGATGGACTGGTGATACAGGACTGGTGGTTCTGGACTGGTGGTGGTGAACAGGTGGTGCTGGACTGATGGTTCTGGACTGGTGGTGCAGGACTGGTGGTGCACGACTGGTGGTGCTGGACTGGTGGTGGTGAACAGGTGGTGCTGGACTGATGGTGCTGGACTGGTGGTGCAGGACTGGTGGTGCAGGACTGGTGGTGCTGGACTGGTGGTGCTGGACTAGTGTGGTGCAGGCATGGTGCTGATGCTGGACTGGTAGTGGTGCAGGCGGTGGGAGTGCTGGACTGGTGGTGGTAGACTAGAGTGCTGCCGGTGGGGAGGAGGGGTGCTGGACTGGTGGTGCTTGACAAGTGTCGTGCAGGCGTGGTGGCGGTACTGGACTTGTGGTGCTGCAGGCGGTGCTGTTGGACTGGTAGTTCTAGACCGGTGGTGCTGAACTAGTGTGGTGCAAGCTTGGTGGTGGTGCTGGACTGGTGTGGCGCAATAGTGGTGGTTCTGCACTAGTATGGTGCAGGAGGGGTGGTGCTGGTCCGTTGTGGTGCATGAGTTGTGGTGGTGCTGGAGTGGTGTGGTGCTGGAGATGTGATGTTGGAGTGGTGGTGCTGGACTGGTGGTGGTGCACGATTGGTGTGCTGATGGAGAGGTGATGCTGGGGTGGTGGTGCTGGACTGGTGTGGCGCAATAGTGGTGGTTCTGCACTAGTATGGTGCAGGAGGGGTGGTGCTGGTCCGTTGTGGTGCATGAGTTGTGGTGGTGCTGGAGTGGTGTGGTGCTGGAGATGTGATGTTGGAGTGGTGGTGCTGGACTGGTGGTGGTGCACGATTGGTTTGCTGATGGAGAGGTGATGCTGGGGTGGTGGTGCTGGACTGGTGTGCTGATGGAGAGGTGATGCTGGGGTGGTGGTGCTGGACTGGTGTGCTGATGGAGAGGTGATACTGGAGTGGTGGTGCTGAACTGGTGGTGGTGCTGGACTGGTGTGCTGATGGAGAGGTGATGCTGGGGTGGTGGTGCTGGACTGGTGGTGGTGCTGGACTGGTGTGCTGATGGAGAGGTGATGCTGGGGTGGTGGTGCTGGACTGGTGGTGGTGCTGGACTGGTGTGCTGATGGAGAGGTGATGCTGGGGTGGTGGTGCTGGACTGGTGTGCTGATGGAGAGGTGATGCTGGGGTGGTGGTGCTGGACTGGTGTGCTGATGGAGAGGTGATGGTGCTAGACTGATGTGATGCATGACTGGAGTAATGGCTGTGACGGTTGCGGCAGCGGATGTACTCACATATTTGTACTCAATTATTTGTGGTTACAGGGGTCGATTCATAGCCCCTGGCCCCGCTTCATCACATATCGCTGCTAGGGCCTCTTTTTCTCTGTCTCTGCTCCATGAGCTTTATCAAACCTCGTCTTAAAACTATGTATGGTTTCTGCTTCCACTACGTCACTTGCCAGACTATTCCAGTTTCTGGTAACTCTAACAAATGAAATACTTCCTAACATCTTTTTGACTCATCCGAGTCTTCAACTTTCAATTGTGACCATTTGTTTCTGTGTCTTGTCTCTGGAACATCCTGTCTCTGTCCACCATGTCAATTCCTCTCAGTATTTTGTATGTCGTTATCATGTCTCCCCTAACCCTCTTGTCTTCCAGTGTCGTCAGGCCGATTTCCCTTAACCTTTCTTCTTAGGGCATTCGCCTTAGCAAACCTTTGCAATTTATCTAAATTCTTGATTTTTTGACCAGGTGTGCGTTACATACTGGTGCTTCATATACAATTATGGACCTAATATATACTATGTAAAGAGTCTTCAACGACTCCATGCTAAGGTCTCGAAACGCTATTCTTACGTTTGCCAGGCGCCCATATGCTGCAGCAGTTATTTGGTTGATGTGTGCCTCACGAGATGTGATCGGTGTGATACTCGCTCCAAGATCCATTTTCTTGAGTGTGGTTTGTATTCTTTGCCCTCCCTAGTCTGTACTCTGTCTGAGGTCTTTTTTTGACCTTCCCCGATCTTCATGAATGCACCTGGTTTGGTTAATTACGAGTAGTCAGTTGCTGGTACATGCTTGCAGCCTGTCCAGATCCTTTTGTAATTCTACCTGAGCCTCGTCTACTTCAATTCTCTACATTTCAGTTATTCTGTACAACTTATAGTTATTCTGTAAAAGTTATAGTTATTCTGTTCAAGATATACTCATAGTTATTCTGAACAAATAATTATATTGTGCTTAGGGCACATTTAGTAAGATACTGTACGACTCTTAATAAGTACCGTCTGGTACGTTGCTATGATGAGATGTACTCACAAGTACAAGAGTAATATTGTTAAAGTGTGTGGGTCTGTGTAAGTGTGTGAAGGTTCAATAGCCCTATCAGGCCCACAAAGAATATTTGATAAGGTTGGTTCCTCCTTATGGAAATGAAAGGATGGAAAAATCAATGATAACATAATAAGATAGACAATTTTATTAATAGTATGTAAAAATAGTATGAAATTAATTAGCATGAAATTAATCCTACTTGAAGGAAAGAAATGAAAAAGGGAATATATAAATAATTTGTGGCTAAAAGCAAATATGTACACAACACATAGTCGGGAACGGTGCCATGCCGATGTTCTGGGCACGTAGCTCGTGCCCAGAACAAAACACATTTTAAATTAAACAGGAATGGAATGAATACTTACAGCTTTGATGGGAGCCGAAAGTCAAGCGAGGGACACACCTCCCACCGGGTGCTGAAGGAGGGGAGGGCATCGGGAACGATGCACCCACCTAACAGAACAAGCATTCTGTCCAATAAACTATCATCACTATTATTCTTTCATACTTCCACTACTATTTAATGAACGTTTCCCTCACAAAGTGCTTGGTATGTGCTCAGATTGACTCTACTTAGAATGTGATTGACGATAACAAGTCCCTAAATAATTTAACTTCTGGACCATCAAGGCGAAC
The DNA here is from genome assembly GCF_038502225.1 of Cherax quadricarinatus. Taxonomy (NCBI): domain Eukaryota; kingdom Metazoa; phylum Arthropoda; class Malacostraca; order Decapoda; family Parastacidae; genus Cherax; species Cherax quadricarinatus. Next base: position 24,637,842 of record NC_091325.1, read on the forward strand.
AAACAGCTGTCTTGACCAGTATGACGACTCACTCGCCAAAAAGTAATCACGCTCGAAGCAGCGGAGAACAGCTCAGCATCGTGCAAGGAATCAAGGAGACCAAAAATTACTCCTAAGAAAGGACCGTCAACAGATCCTACACAAGAGGGATAAAACGCCCTTATTGCTGAAACTTACTTTAGCAGTTCCAATTTCCCGACTACAACAGTGCGTAAATGCCAGAACACATGAAGGCCTAGAGAGATACAGTGTGTCTCCACAACACACAACCTCTGGAAACGTCAAATATCACCAAGTCTGTTAGGTAAGACACATATGCAACAGTAAGGTATCTTTATTTCGAAACGTTTCGCCTACACAGTAGGCTTCTTCAGTCGAGTACAGAAAAGTTGATAGAAGCAGAAGATACTTGAAGACGATGTAATCAGTCCATCACCCTTAAAGTTTTGAGGTGATCAGTCCCTCAGTCTGGAGAAGAGCATTGTTCCATGGAATGAAACAATATGGAGATGAAGTGACAGGATGGAGCACTTATATAGCGCCAAGAGGTGAGACGTAGGTCACTAGAAGAGGTAAGAACTCAGATGCTGGGAGGTCAGGTCCCTCTCAAATCCAGCCGTTCTCACTAGTAGAGGTTGTCGAAGTTGATTGTAGGTCTGTACCAAGATACCCTTGTGTTGCAGTGTCTGACAGATTGAACATTAAAATAGTATAAAATACCGACAGGTTGTTAGGTAAGACACATATGCTATATAAGTGCTCCATCCTGTCACTTCATCTCCATATTGTTTCATTCCATGGAACAATGCTCTTCTCCAGACTGAGGGACTGACCACCTCAAAACTTTAAGGGTGATGGACTGATTACATCGTCTTCAAGTATCTTCTGCTTCTATCAACTTTTCTGTACTCGACTGAAGAAGCCTACTGTGTAGGCGAAACGTTTCGAAATAAAGATACCTTACTGTTGCATATGTGTCTTACCTAACAACCTGTCGGTATTTTATACCATTTTAATGTTTATCACCAAGTCTAAATGATGTTCTGTGAAGAGAGTTGCATAGAGCTACAAGATGTATATGCCGGCTCACCAACCGAGACATACTCTACCAAAACAGAGTCTAAATGATATAAGATGACAGAGCAGGGCGATGAAGTGTTCCACTAAAAGCAACCAGAGAGAGGCGGACAAGCAAGCCTGCAGCTCCGACTTGAGGTTACTGGAACCAGCTAGAGCTTGGCTCGAACCACTTAACAAGCGGGCAGGTAGTATGCATGTGCTGGCAGCCTATCAAAACTCTCTAACAGCGAGCACAGTGAGAGGTAATTATTATTATTACAATCAAGGGGGAAGCGCTAAACCCGGAGGATTATACAGCGCCTGGGGGGGATGTGGAAGGCATTCAGGCTTAATTCGGGGAACTGGAGCATAGATCCAATTCCCTAAATCAAGAGCCCCTCACCAACATCAAGGAACCTTCCTTGAGGGGAGTGAGAGGTAAGTTGTTACATTTTACCCATATATATAAGCTAATATAATAAGCCAAATAATAATATAAAGTGTGAAAATTTCATTTTAGCAATTAATGAAAATACATGCAATATAGCATTATATGAAATGACAATATATACATCATGCAAAAACCACCTTGGAAACCCCTGTCTGAAGTGTTTCTTCTATATAGTCCCTAGCTTCCCTACAGTCCATTCTTTCCAAATCCTCAAAACTCTACTGGTTTTTAATGAGCAGTGCAAATCCTCCTCCTCTCTGTTCCCTCTATCATTCCTCATGATCTGATATCCAGTTGGAAAGTCTGCATCTGCTATCACTGCAGTAAGTTTGGTTTCCAAGAGTGCTGTGATACGTAGGGATACCTCCGTGATTCTTTCGTGCCACTCCTCACACTTTTTCGTTATTCTGCGTTGGTGTGCCATACCTTCAGCTTCTTTTCTAAAATTATATTCTGGGGGTTTTGTTGGGGCTGGGGAGTGGGAGACCTGACATGACACTATGGGAGGCTGCTGTGTTTGTGCTGGGCTTGTGCTGGGAGGAATCTGTGAGTACGGATTGTGGTTTGATTTGAGTTAATTTGTATGGCTGCAGTGTTCTGTGTGTGGTTCTTTGGAAGGATGTGTTTACTGGTCCTCCCGGTGCCCCTGGGTGCCCTTGCCTGTCTCTAGCTTTGTCTCTCTTTCTCGCTCCCTTTGTCTTTGTATCTTCTCGGTTTCTGTCATTCTCTATGCATTCTGTTATGATCAATGGAATACCTACTTGTATTTTGTTTCCTTTAGTAGTAGTTTCTGCTGCAGGATCATATTTCACGCCAATTTGACTGGTCAGTTTTTTCCTCTCTAGTATCTTCAGATTATCTGAAAATTTATCAGCTCAGTCATGTCCACCTGTCCTGTTTGTTTAATATTTTCAATCTCTTTTTCGTCTCCCTGTGTACTTGTGTGTGTACTCACCTAAATGTGGTTGCAGGTGTCAAGTCACAGCTCCAGGCCCCACCTCTTCGCTGGTCGCTAGATTCAGTGTCTCTCTTCTCCAAGAGCTTTATCGTACCTCTTCTTAAATCTGTGTATGGATCCTGCTTCCACTACTTAACTCTCCCAATTGTTCCACTTCCTGAGAACTCAAAGGCTAAAGAAATACTTCCTAACATCACTATGAGTCATCTAAGTTGTCAACTTCCCGTTGTGTCTCCTTGTTGCTATGTCCCATCTCTCAAAATTATTTTGGGCCTGTCCATCTTGTCAAAATCTCACAATATTATATACGTCATTGTCATGTCCCACTTTCCCTCGTGTTCTCCAGTGTCATCAGGTTGAATTCCTTTGACATCTCTTCACGGAACATACCCCTTAATTCCGGGAATAGTCTTGTTGCAAACTTTTGCACTTTCTCTGATTTCTTGGCGTACTTGACCAGTTGTGGGTTCCGTACTGGTGTTGCATACTCCAATATTGACCTGACGTATACGGTGTACACTGTCATAAATGACTTCTTATTTAGATGTTGAGTCTCTATTCTTAGGTTTGACAGGCGCCCATATGTCGCAACAGTTATTTGGTTTGTGCGCGTCTCAGGGGCATGTGCTCGGTATGATACTCATCCCAAGAGTCTTTTCCTTGAATGAGGTGTATAGCCTTTGGCCCCGAGTATGTACTACGTGTGAGGTCTTTGTGTATGCACGTGAGTGGGCTTGTTGGTGTTGCAGGTGTTACAATACTGGTTAGGACAAACACATACATACAGCACACACACACACAAACACACACATACACACACACACACGCGCGCGCGCGCTCGCTAATTAAATACGATGAGGATCAGGTTGCAAGCCTGATCCTCATAAGTCCAGCAACTTGCTCCTGGAGTTTAACCCCACTAAATGCAAAGTCATGCAGATTAGGGATGGTCCAAGAAGATCACAGACGGGCTACAGGCTAGGGGGCCAAAGACTGTCAACCTCACTCATGGAAAAGGATTTTTGAGGTGAGTATAATACCGAGCACATCTCCTGAGGCGCACATCAAAAATAACTGCTGCAATATATGGGCACCTGGCAAACCTAAGAATAATTTTTCAACATCATAGTAAGGAATCGTTCAAGACTCTGTACACCATGTACGTCAGGCCCGTACTAGAGTATGCTGCACCAGTGTGAAACACACCCCTGGTCAAGCACGTCAAGAAATTAGAGAAAGGAGAGGTGAAGGGAAATGTCTATTTGGATACTTTAAAAATGTTATGTTAGAAGAGTAGGGAGTTATTACTACATCCATTGAAAACTTTATAAATTTATATAATGCAAACTGAGGACGGAATATCACGACTGAAGATTGAGACACGTTTCCTGAATAAAGATTCCCATATGCTGCATAAGTTTCTCAATCTTCAACTTGTCGGTTTTTCAAACCATTCATCACAATATCACGACTGTACATAATTAACCTGCACATAGGAAAGAAAAATTTATAATGACGTTTCTCTCCGACTTGCACCATTTACAGGTCACACTAACACACGAAGACGAGGGAACCAGTATATACAGGAGAGGGAGACAGGGGGACACACCTTCGTGTGTTAGTGTGATTTGTAAATGATCCAAGTCGGACCGAAACGTCATCATAAGCTTCACTTTCCTACGTGCGGGTTATCTGAGTATTGTTCCAGTCACGGTATTGTGCCATTTCGTTCTTTTTCATCACTACTATACTTCTGCTCCCCTGGTTAAAAACTGGAAAATCAAAGCCACATTACATTGCCCACTATGTTACAAATTGATATTCCGAAATAGGTTATCATATATATGTAGTCCCAAATAGAAAATACCAAATTGGTAATCACAAATAGGTAACTTGAGATGCAGGCGAGACAGGGTGCATTAACACAGCGAGTTTCTCATGTAACATGTCTCTGAGCAACAATCAGACCATAGTAGGGAGATCAGTAATAGTTGCCGATAGCCTCTTTTAATGATACCAATACCCAGTCTTGTTCTAATGGTTATCTCTCCTACTGCATGTTCCTGACCACCACCTTTCTCTCAAGCTCCTCTTCTTATATTCAGTCTTTGTGTTCTACTCTCCATGAAAGAATACCAGCAGGTGTGTGCATTTCTGTATACATTAAAACGTGTGTATTTATCTGCGTACACCAAGAAGTGTCTATACTTGTGTGCAAAAAAACAAAAGGTGCGTGTATGGTATACGTTTATACACTGAGAGTTTACTTTAATTCATATTTTAGAATAATTTTTTTTTTTTTTGGTAATGTATAGGTGAGATGCGGTCTTAATGGGGCAGCCGGAAAGCTTTAATGACCCTTATGAAAGCAATAAGAATTCCATCTTTGTGCAGACAGTTAGTCTTAATTAATCCAGTGCAGTCGGAAAACCTTAATGTCCCCTCGTGCAGCTGTAAGCCTTAACGGTTTCTAAGAGATTTTTTCTAAGTTTAGAATAGGTTTCAGTATCATCTAAGAGATAATTATCAAGAAAAAAATTAATAATCTCTTAGATGATACTGAAACCTAGATTGGTAAAGCACTGCGTACCTTGTTCCAAGGTTCGTAGGTTCGAGTCCCCTTGAGCCAGAGATCAGTGTTTGTGTATATTTAGCCTGCTCTTGCGAATTCCTTGCATTGTTAAAATTCTCTAGTAAGGCTGATGCATGCAGGGGATGAGATGAAAAGCTGTAAGCCTTCTCCCTGAAGCTGGCTGCCTTGGATCAAAGTCTAGCGCAAGCTGGACTCCAAGGTATTGTCCAGTGTGGGTAGATTGGTAAAGCACCTTGTTCCAAGGTTCGTCGGTTCGTGTCTCCTTCAGCCAGATATCAGTGTTTATATATATATATATATATATATATATATATATATATATGTCGTGCCGAATATGTAAAACTGGTCAATTAGCAAGAACTCATTTAAAATTAAGTCCTTTCTAAAATTTTCTCTTATACGTTTAAAGATATATTTTTTTCATTAATGTTGATGTAAAAATTTATAATTTTGCACCAAAAGGAACTTAGAAAACTTACCTAACCTTATTATAGCAAGCGCAATTTATTTTAGCCTAACCAACTAAATATATTTTAGATTTGTTTACAATAATTTAATACTAAACAAACACAGTGAAATATATTTTTTCGTTAGGTTCAGAATGATTTTGGCGAATTTATTGCATACACAAACTTTCACTTGTCCTATATGGCAAGATGAGCTTTGCTATTTAAGCCAAGATCGCAAGTTCTGTCTATTCGGCACGACATACATACATATATATATATATATATATATATATATATATATATATATATATATATATATATATATATATATATATATATATATATATATATATATATATATATATATATACATATACATATATATATATATATATATATATATATATATATATATATATATATATATATATATATATATATATATATATATATATATATATATATATATATATATATACTGATACAGAGTATGGTGGTCCACAGGTACAGGAATCTTTAAGTGACCCACAAATAAGAAACTGTTAAGAACCTTTGAGTTAGAGAAATGGAAAACGGTGTGCTCAAATTAAATGCGAGAGAGAGAGAGAGAGAGAGAGAGAGAGGTTACAAGACAACACCGTGCCTGGGTTTATGTCTGTAGTATGATCTGTGGCTTCACAATGTTTACCGTATGACAGTAAATGGAAATTTACTCAATGCCGATTTGTTCTAATGGATCTGTTCTTTTGTTCAAAGATGCTGACCGTCAGTTGACACTTAGGTATATCAAAATATATAGCATTACAGCTACTACAATTTTAGTTGTAGAGTACAGCGGACTGTAATTTAACAGGTAACATCTTTAACCTAAGAGATTTTGTAAAGTGTGATAAGGCTTAAATATAAAACTAGCTCTCACCTGGGGATAAAATTCTTGTTGAAGCCTAATTAGCTGTTTTTTTTTTCAAGGAAAGCTGCTTTCGTTTATGAAAGTTATTGAGAAAGAAAGAACACTGTTAAGAGAAAATCTGATTTTTTTTATCATGCAATAACTTAACTGTTTACTTACCTTAGAATTTAAAAAAAAAAAAAAATCAGTCATCCACGGAAAGGTTTTTTGCATATGTTCAAATTCAGAATGAAAAGAATCTACAGAACTTTATGTGGAAAGTGAACTTTGTATATTGTGCATATGTACAGACGAATATAATTTTGTAGTTAGGCCAGTACATAGTTTACGAGACACTGCAGTTCTGAAATTTATCAACAAGGCTCACAAAAGTACAGAAAAGGATAAGTTCCGTTTGTCCTTTTCAGATGAAAACTAAATATTAAAGTGTTTTAGATTTAAATATTACATGAAATAACAAGAAGCAATCGTCACACTGATGGCAAGAGTTCTCAGTCTCGACTGCAGCAAGGCAGCGATGCTGATCACCAACACCATGAAGTACACAATACTGAGAAGCGTCGTTCATGGCCTTCAAAAGGTTAGCACAGCCACCAGCTTCGAGTCAGTGCGAGTTTTTACTATGAGCTCATCCCAACTCATCATGCAGTGAGAGTGTAGCTTTTGTCCCACACTCATAAGTGAATTTTAAATAAACGTATTAAAGTCGTCACACTTTCATACATTTATATTATTGTGACCACGAACGAGTGGTATTGATCAATAGCAACACTGCACTAGCCAAGGACTCGAACCCATGCTGCTTTGGCCTGCCTCGTGGTGGGCGAAAACACATGACGCCCTTATCCACTGGACCATACGATCCTTAAGAGCAGCGCATCCAGCGGAACTGGATGTTGTACTCGCAACTAATGCTATTAAAGATGATGCATTCATTGAGATGAATGATACCTTCAAAATTTGTGTAGATAATTTTCAAAAGGATGAGAAAGCTGTATCAAGCAAGTCTATGGTCGACAGGAATATAACTGACTTATGTTTCATAAAAAGCTGTTTTTTTTTTTTAAATATATGAATATTTCCTTTGATTTATATAAATTAAATTCATTTATAATTATTGAAATTTATGAAAATTTAATAATACATTAAACAAATAAAAATCTTAATTCTTGGATAGAGTACTAGGGTTGGGCAAATATTTTGTTAGTGGGATGGATTGCGAAGGACCTTCCTAGTATGGGCCAACAGGCCTACTGTAGTGTTCCTTCATTCTTATGAGTCGGGTGTCGTCACGTGTCAGGTGTTTCTTTGTAGTGGGATGTGATGGTGAGGTTTAGTCTTGACCCTTTATATACTTTCCTTTGATGTATTGTTTTTAAAGTTCCTTGATAATGTGAGAAGTCACAAAAGCGCTTGGAATTTCACTATTCTTTCACAGTGCTTGTTTTGCAATATATATATATATATATATATATATATATATATATATATATATATATATATATATATATATATATATATATATATATATATATATATATATATAGATTAGGGATTTGGACATGGGAAGGCAAAATTCATGCCAGTGATGCTTACTGTTACATCATGAGGTCAACAGTAATAAAAAATCACGAGTCAACCTCTTATCAGAGCAAAATACTGTCCCCATCAAATCGGATTCTGCACGTGTCTTTTATTTAATTTTGATTCATTACACCATTTGGATCCATAGATGAGAACTGACAACATCCGTTTATAAGCAAAGCATCTTTTAGGCTCGAACCTGTGTTAACCAATTGACATTCTCACATTTATTCCCCAGTACCACAAAGATTAAAGTCAGGGCTTTTTCTTAATCCATCGGTACCACAAATCCTATTGCCACAAATCACATTTTACACAATACCCGGCCACAATGGAGATTCAAGGTAAAGATTAATTCATATTCCCTTCACGCATGTCAAAGTAAACTGAGATTTCACACTTCAGTGAACGTATCAAATTGCAAGTTCCGCAGGTTGAATCCTTTTTTCACCAATTGCCATAAATTTTAAATTAGCATTTAAAGGACACACTGATGTATATGACATTGCAGAATAACACGGAAAACATACTACCGGGAAATAAATTATACACACACACACACACACACACACACACACACACACATATATATATATATATATATATATATATATATATATATATATATATATATATATATATATATATATATATATATATATATATATATATATGTATATATATATATGCAAAACAACCACTCTGAATGAATAGAGAAATTCCAAGCGCTTTCGTGACTACTCACATTATCAAGGAACTATGAAAATAAAGCATCCAAGGAAGCTATATAAGGGGTCCGGCCAGCACCTCACTATCAGATCCCACAACGGTTAAACACCTGACGCGCGCCGACCCAACTTGGATAGGTCCTTTGCACAACTCACCCACAAACTATTCTACCAAAGAAAATTTAAAAATTGTTATTTGTCCAGTGTATTTTTAAATTCTTCCCAAATTCTATTAATTATAAATGGATTTAATTTATATAAACCAAAGGAAATATTCATATTATTGTCAAAACTGCTTTTTATGAAACAAGATTCAATTATATTCCTGTCGACAATGGACTTGCTTGATACTACTTTCTCAACTTTTTGAAAATCAATTGGATGGTTAAAATCTCTTACATGAATAAATAGAGCATTGGAATCTTGTCCAGTTCTAATGCTATATTTATTTTGTTTTAATCTTAGTTCGAGATTTTTACCAGTTTGACCGTAATAAACTTTATCGCAAACTGGTAAAAATCTCGAACTAAGATTAAAACAACATAAATATAGCATTAGAACTGGACAAGATTCCAATGCTCTATTTATTCATGTAAGAGATTTTAACCATCCAATTGATTTTCAAAAAGTTGAGAAAGTAGTATCAAGCAAGTCCATTGTCGACAGGAATATAATTGAATCTTGTTTCATAAAAAGCAGTTTTGACAATAATATGAATATTTCCTTTGGTTTATATAAATTAGATCCATTTATAATTAATAGAATTTGGGAAGAATTTAATAATACACTGGGCAAATAATAATTTTTAAATTTTCTTGGGTAGAATAGTTTGTGGGTGAGTTGTGCAAAGGACCTATCCAAGTTGGGTCGGCGCGCGTCAGGTGTTTAACCGTTGTGGGATCTGATAGTGAGGTGCTGGCCAGACACCTTATAGAGCTTCCATGGATGCTTTACTTTCATAGTTCCTTGATAATGTGAGTAGTCACGAAAGCGCTTGGAATTTCTCTATTCTTTCAGAGTGGTTGTTTTGCATATATATATATATATATATATATATATATATATATATATATATATATATATATATATATATATATATATATATATATATATATATATATATAAAGTTGAAAGTGAACATAGAAAAGAGTAAGGCGATGAGAGTATCAAATGATTTAGATAAAGAAAAATTGGATATCAAATTGGGGAGGAGGAGTATGGAAGAAGTGAATGTTTTCAGATATTTGGGAGTTGACGTGTCAGCGGATGGATTTATGAAGGATGAGGTTAATCATAGAATTGATGAAGAAAAAAAGGTGAGCGGTGCATTGAGGTATATGGTTGACATATTTCCTAAGATGTGCACCTTCATATGATAACCCTATACTACACGAATATGACAGTATTCTGAGGCAGATTTTTACGAAAGTACTTAACCTTACTCTAGAAGACGGGCAGTGGAACCAAGCTACACTTCCAGTCAGACTAGGAGGCATTGGTGTCCGCAAGTCATCACAGATTGTGTTACCTGCTTTTCTGTCCTCGTGTATTGCATCCAGAGAGCTTGTAGTAGCGATTCTCCCTGAACATCTTAGGGACAAGATTGGAGTCCAGGACCAAAAATTCATTGACGGAGCAATGATCTGGGATAATCTAACGGGCTCTGAAACCAGACCTGCTCCCCCCAACAACTACAAACAATCACACTGGGATGGTCCAATATTTGAAAATATAGCCTCAACAATGCTTCAGAGTGTGTCAGGGAAGGATAGAGCCCGCCTCCTGGCAGTGAGAGCCCCTCATGCTGGGGACTTTCTGTTGGCTGTTCCCAACTCCAGCCTTGGCACACGCCTCGACCCACAGACCATCCGCATCGGTGTTGCCCTTCGACTTGCCGCCCATATTCTCGCCGAACACAGGTGTATTTGTGGCAGTGAAGCAGCAGACCGATTCGGGTACCATGGTCTTGCGTGCCGTAAATCCGAGGAAAAGATTGCAAGACATGAGGAGGTTAATAACATTATCAAGAGGAGCCTCACAACAGCTGGATGCCCAGCAGTAAGGGAGCCACCCCAACTATGCAGATCTGATGGCAGCCAGAAGCGTCCAGATGGTATCACCCTTCAAGCCTGGACAGATGGGAAGCAGGTGGTGTGGGACTATACATGTGCATCTACCTTGGCTGATACCTATCTCCAATACACCAGGGAGGAAGGAGGGGCAGCTGCCAGCTTCAGGGAGTCCCAAAAGTCTAGAAAATATGGAGAACTTGCCCATCATTATATGTTTGTTCCCATAGGCTCAGAGACCCTTGGCTCATGGGGAAAGAGTGCATCTAAATTCCTTAAGGAGCTGGGAAAAAGACTCATCAGGGTAACTAGGGATCCCAGGGCAGCTAGTTTTCTGTTCCAGCGGCTCAGTCCGGCTGTTCAAAGGGGTAATGCCTGCTGTATTTTGGGAACACGCCCCAGCTCTGAGGAGCTGGATGAGATTTTCGCCTTATAATCGATTATACACACGTAACAACATGTACCTTATATGCCACCTTTATATCAACAATGTATCTCTTAAATCTTCTGTACCATATTATGTAATAAAATATTCCTATTGGTAAAAAAAATATATTAAAAGATGGGGTGGTAGGGGAAGTGGAATATTCAAACGGCTTCAGGAAGAAATCCAAATATTCTTCCTTGAAACCTTTTTATCCACTTCTCCGAGGCTATGGGTCCCACAATTTACACCAGAGGTGGACCAAAATATATATATATATATATATATATATATATATATATATATATATATATATATATATATATATATATATATATATATATATATATATATATAGAGAGAGAGAGAGAGAGAGAGAGAGAGAGAGAGAGAGAGAGAGAGAGAAGTTTTAATAAATCTACAAACCTGACGGTAGAGAGAGGTGTGTGCGTATGAGTTTTAATTAAAAAAGAATAAAATTATATCTTACATCTATCCAGTAAGTGTTTATGATTTCCAAAATCTGTTTGCAGTTTTACAGTCCAAGGACATTAAATTACGATTCTTTGTTTATAAAGGAAGTTGAAAACTTATCTCCGTTAAGCCAGAGATATTCTTACCTGTGTGTATATTGCACTGGCAAGCCAACGGTTCATTAATCACGAATATACGGTACTGATATGAAAAGTGATTCTCATGTCACGAGCATATAGTGCCAATAAGATACCGGATGCTTAAACACACAAATATCCCCCGGTAAACCAGCAGGATGCTTAATCACGGGTATTGATCACCGGTAAGCCATTGGTTCTTTTATCTTTGGTATATAGGACAGGTAAGCCGGCGATAATATAACACAGCAATATAGCAATGATAAGTGAACAGTTACCTTATAACCGATACTTTGAACTGTTATGTCAGTGGTTGCTCAATCAATGAAAGGATCAATACATGACAATATTAAAACGGCTTGGTATATAGTGTATCACTTATGATTAACATATAACGTGCCTGACTGCAGGAGTATGGTGGTATTTTCTTAACAACAGGAGTACATGGTTTATATCTGTGAGCATGAAATTTTACTTTAATGAAACCCACAAGCGGTGAAAGTTTGAAGCTGATCAGAAAATTAATTCTCCTGTAAATGATCTGATACCAACAAGTCCATTTTTTGCAACTGCAGTAAATTTTCAAATTTACATCTACTCAAACTTATGAAAATATCATTCATCTCAAAGAATGCATCCTCATTAATTTATTTATAAGTCGATCACAAGAGGCATTCTTTATTTAATGCAAATCAGTGTCACTGTTTATTAAAAAGATGGCAAACTGGGACTTATGAATACCAATAACAATGCAAACTTTGCGTTTTGGAAGCCACACCAGTGATCAGAAGAGGCAGTCTCTAGTTATGGCTCCACATAAACGAACTTATTGGGCGCTTTCCTGGACGTAAGATACATCACCCACTAAATACTGAAGCCGTTCAGAGCAGATTAACTAAAATTTATTTCGATGGAACAGGAATAAACTTTCACATAAAATGGGAAGATATACAGCTTCACACATGACTTTTACTCTTCGTCATCATCGAATTAAAACGCACTTATTCCAGAATGTTAGACAATGGTTAAACAACTACAATCATAGGGTTCCTGCACATACCATTTATTCAAAGACTCTTGACCATGTTACCGTACACCAGCGTTGAAATTGTGAAGCAAATCGAATGAGGCTCTTTTGAGTTATGAAAGAAATAATAATGAGAAGATGAAATAAAAAATTCTGGCAGACACTATTACTGATGAGTAAGAAATGTGAAATATCTGGACATCTTTCTGCTGAAATGTTTCGCCTGAGCATTTACCTAATTCCAGTAATGAGTCCCGCCTACTGTGACACCGTCTCCGAAGACATACCTTACCGCTGCCTCAAGTATGTAAGTCACGTTCCTCTTTCAGCCGATTTACAATGATCTAGGGACTGAATGCCGCTTAATGACTTATTCAAGTCTGTGGGACTGAGCATCATAAACTAGCCTCCACTTCTTCTACTGTCTCCAGTTTAAATGTAGCCTCTTTATTCGACTAAAGAGGCCTGCTGCGCAGGTGAAACATATCGGTAGTAAAGATATCCGAGTGTTGCACATGTGTCAAATATATAAATTTCTCGGCATTGTTTAATATTAATACAATAAAAATTTATATTAAAAAAAAAACAATATAGTGGTACTACCACTAATAGTAATACTACAGTGTCTACACATTCAATTTTCAAAGATTTCCTACATGTTCAGAATGATGATTATCTTGCCTGGTTATCAATATCCAGCACATTCGTTCATATATTCTTGGCTATCTTTCAGAATGCCCTGTTCATTTCACTTACATTCCTCACGTTCCCATACTACCATCTCACCCTCTCATTTTGTTTATCATCTCCAGAGTAGTTTCTATTGACCTCTAAATATTAGTTAAAAAGCAACAAATGGTTCGATTCCCTAAACATAAGTAAACAAAAGGTTCAGTAAATTAAACTAAATTTGCTTCAGCACACCACTACCTGACTGGGATACAATATACGAAGAGGGAAGATGATATCGCACGCTGGAAGTTTTCATTACTAATGGAGAGTGAGACATGTCAAACAATGATAGTTTCTCACCGGATATTAGTACCACAACATGTTTATCACATTTCCTCTGGGACGGATCAAGAGGAAAACGTACGTGTGAGTGTTCAGCTCGAGAGCGAGAAACAGAGAGAAAGAAACAATATGGAGAGAGGAGACACCAAAAAAATTCTAGGCAAGACAGAAGGAGTAAAAAAGGGAGATTAGACTAGATTAATAAACAAGATATGTAGAAACAAGAGGCTTCTGTGGATGATAATAGTGATGCAGGGTTGGCGGTCCTTGTCTGGCGAGACTAGTCGCAATCCACTCCCGCCATCACCTGGGAGACTGAGAAGGAAACACCTTTAACAGATAAGAGAGTACTTAAAAGAGTGACATTAAAAGAGGTAAAACTCATTTTATTATTATATTTATAATAAAATGGATTTTTGTATGTCTTCCGGTGTGTCACAATAACGTCCGCTTTACAGCTGTCTCTCCTGTACACACCTGAAATTACATTACCGACTTTGTTGGCTTATTAGGTTTAAAGGTTATCGACCAACAGCTACGGATTATTTAAACCACAAAATAGAGATTCAAGAAAATTTTCAGCAAAAATTCACAGAGATGCAAACCTCTCGGTGTATATACTCTTCACGTGGACTACTGACATATTAACATCTCTATTATATAAAGCTGATTATAATTAGGAATTCTTCAGAAGGTTACCTGATTTTTTTTCTGTTGTCTTTTTTTCCAACTTTCATTTTTCTTATTTCGCTTATAATTCGAGAATGCATCATTCAATCGGCTTCAAATTTTCAACTCTTGTGTTCGATAAGGAGAACCAAATTCTAGGAACAATTATCATGTTCACTTTTCCTGTGATCATAGTTACTGAACGCATTCCCAGCATCCCAGAACGGATCGGTTATCTTCCAAAACTCTCAGTGTCGTCGCAGCTTCAGACGTTCATAAAAGATACTTCCTAATTCAATGATGGTATAGAGTGAAATTCAAGAGTGTTGGTGCAGATTTGACCATTTTATGTGTAAACTGGTATAAAATTTTTATTCTCGTTAAAATGTATTAAATAAAGTTCAGTTGTCTACTTCTGAACGGTTTCAGTATTTAATGGTCGACGCATCTATGAGTGAAGATAGTACCTATTAAGTTTAATTTACATGCGGCCAGTTTTGTTAATGTAATAAAATTAAATCTTGGAATCCGTGCTAAATCCGGAGAATAATTGATCGACTTCAAGTTTTTACCACTTGATGGGTTTTCGTGAACACAAGACTCTCACTGCTGTTGGGTGGCAGGAGCCCAAATTCGGAAATTTTAATGAATGAATAGTGATATTTGCCTTTATTTAATAACTAAAGCATTCTTCTGATTAGCTTCAAAATATTATTGACGATGCATTCTAAAATAAGGACGATGCACAATGGATTTAGTTCGAGTAGGTGCAAATTTAAAATTTTACTAAAATTATAAAACAAAGGAATTGTCAGAATCAGACCAATTACTGGAAAGCTCCTTGTGTGAGTGGCTTCAGTCTCTTATCATTGGGGTGATTTACTACACTAAACTTTTCACTCACCTTGAGCTGTACTAGCCTCAGTTCGCTATTTTTTTAAGTACATTTTCTTCCTATGTATTAGCCAGAGAATAGGTATTCTGATCGGCTTCAAATCATAAATAAATGCTGGTGTTTCTTAATTGAAAATATTTTATATTAATTTTGGGCTTTGTAGGTGAAGAATCTGTTTTTGTTTTTGCCAGTGTAATCTCACCTGAGTTTCTCAAAAAAAAAAGACTTATATTATTGTTGTGTATAAAATTTGAAATAGATCATTGATAAAAATTTGTATGTTATGTATTCTCAGTTTAAATCAAATTTTCTTTCTGTGAAGAGCGTCGATTTTACTTACCTGGAGTATACCTGGAGAGGGTTTCGAGGATCAACGTCCCCGCGGACCAGTCCCTGACTAGGCTTCGTGGTGAATGAGAGCCTGATCAACTAGGCTGTTACTGCTGGCCACAAGTAAACCGACGTACGAACCATAGCCCAACTGATCAGATACTGACTTCAGGTGCGTGTCCAGCGCCTTCTGGAAGACAGCATGGGATCTATTGGCAATCCCTCTTACGTATTCTGGGAGGCAGTTGAACAGTCTTGGGCTCCTGACACTTACTGTGTTGTCTCTTAGTGCACTCATGCCCCCCCCCTCTTTTCATTGGGGGATATTTCCGAGTCTTTTGCTATCGAAGGGAGTGGTTTTCGGGTACAAATTTGGTACTAATCTCTATAGGATTTTCCAAGTCTATATTATCATGCATCTTTCTCGCCTGCATTCCGGGGAATACAAATCAAAGGACTTCAACCGTTCCCAGTAATTTAGGTGCTTTATCGTACTTATGTGTGCCATGAAAGTTCTCTGTACATTCTCCAGGTCAGTAATTTTACCATCCTAGAGAGAACAAGCGATTTGCAGAGAATCGTTATGGGATTGGCATCCCTAGTTTTGAAGGTTCTCATTACCCATCCTATCATTTGTTGTGATCTTTGATAGTGAGATCCTCTGACAATGTCATTCCCAAGTTCTTCACATTAGTTTTTCGCTTTATTGTGTGGTAGGAATTTGTTTTATACTCTGATACAGTTTTAATTTCGTCAAGTTTTCCATACTGGAGTAATCGATATGGAAAACTTGAGGAATGACACTGGATGACACTGTCGTTGAAATTCGCCTGTCATCTTCAAAGGAAGACACGGTTCTCTGGCTTACATCTCTATCTACGTCAGATATGAGGATAAGGAACAGGATGGGAGAGAGTACTGTGTCTCGTGGAACAGAGCTTTTCACTGTAGCTGGACCAGACTTTAATCTGTTTACTATTACTTACTGTGTTCTATATGTCAGGAAGTTATAGATCCATCTACCAACTTTTCCTGTTATTCCTTTATCACGCATTATGTGTGCTATTACACCATAGTCGCAGATTTCGAATGCTTTCGCAAAGTTTGTGTATACTACATCTGCATTTTGCTTATCCTCTAGGGCATCCAGGACTTTGTCATAGTGGTCCAGTAGTTGGGGCAGGCAGGAGCGATCTGCTCTAAAGCCTTGTTGCCCTGGATTGTGTAACTGATGGGTATCTAGGTGGGTGGCGTTCTTGCTTGTTTAGAACCCTTTCAAATATTTTTAACGCTATCGGTCTGTAGTTCTTTGTGGAGTGGAGCTATGTTTGTTGCTTTTAATGACTGTGGGATGACCCCTGTGTCAACGTTCCCTCTCCATTGAATGCTGAAGGCACGTGATAGGGACTTATTGCAATTCTAATGAACACGGAATTCCACGAATCCGGGCCTAGAGCAGAGTGCATGGGCATGTCACGTATTGTCTTCTCGAAGTCTTGTGGTATTAGGATAATATCAGAGTTTTTTTTAATTGACCTAGGTTTGAGTCTCGATCATAAAAAAAATAATTTCGATAGTCGACCTTTAGTCTCGTTAAAGGCTCGCTAAACATTGAGTCATACTGGGACTTTAGTATCACACTCATTTCTTTACTGTCATCTCTGAAAGTCCCATCTCGTCTAAGCAAAGGTCAAATACTGGACATTGTTGTCGCCGTCGATTTGGGATAAGAAAAGAAGTATTTGGAAAAGAAAAAAGTATTTTGAAATACTGCTTTTCATGCTTCATCCTTCTATGCCGATAACTTGATAAAGGCAGTGTCCTTGTGTATTTTTGAGTAGGTCTCTTTGGTCTCTTCTAAAGATCTGTTCCAGTTTATGTCCTAATTAACCATTTTTATTGAAGAAATTTGGATATTAGTTTCCATATAATGGCTTGAAAAGCCTATTCTGATTCCCTTCATATCTTTAAAGCTAATATTTAACTGCATTATCAACTTGTGTCGTTCTCTGTACTATGTCAGTGTTCGCATCGCTATTGGGCCGTGCGGACGTGCTGTGCAGTAGCTCCTGATTGAGTTGGCTTTTGCGCAGTGTTGACGTGTACTTAGCTCTGTGAAGACCTGTTTGCGCGCTCTCTACGAATTGAAGCAAGATGCCCTCCATCGAGCAACTTTACCAACAGCTTAAGGAAGAATTGAGGTTGGCGAAGGTGGAGATTCGGCGACTGGCCGAGGAAAACAAGAAGATTCGTAGTAGTCCTCTTGTTTTGAGTCCTCAGGTCAAGAAGGGAAACTGGTCAGTGGCTGGACAGCAGGAAACGAAGTTGACGATCAAGAAGACGAATGAAAAGGTAGAAACGATGAAGAAGAAAGAGACTGCCGTGGAAACTGTTGTGGAAACATCTAATACATTCTCAGTGCTATCCGACGAATGTGAGTCGACTACTGGGGACATCACGACGAACGACACCAAGGAAGGTAAGAATATTGTTGCTGTTGGGGATAGCCAAGTTAGGTATATGGATAGGGCGTTCTGCTTGAAGGACAGGAGTAGGAGACAGAGAGTTTGCTTTCCTGGGGCTGGGATGGAGGATATTGTTAGCCGTCTGGATGACATCATAAGAGGTAATGGGAGCAATCCTATTATCTGTCTCAGTGCTGGAGGCAACGATGTTGGCAGACGTATGAGTGAAGACCTGATTAGCAGGTATAGGTCAGCAATAGAAATAATTAGGAGTAAGGGTGGGAACCCTGTCATATGTGGTATTTTGCCAGGGAGAGGAGTTGGAAATGAATGGTTGTCCAGGGCAATTGGTGTCAATTGCTGGCTGGACAAATACTGTAAGGAAAATGCGGTAACATTCATTGACAACTGGGACCTCTTCTATGGCAGAAATGACATGTATGCCAGGGATGGGGTTCACTTATCTAGGTCTGGGGTGGTAGCACTGGCAACTGCAGTGGAGGAAGCAGTTAGGATTTTAAACTAGGAATAGTTAGTGGTATGGGTTTTGGCAGGAAAATAGTGAAGTCCCAGTGTAGTAATATTACGAGTTCTAGGGGAACTAGTAATAAGCAGAACGAGGTAGATATTGAAAAGCCAGGGACTTTGGGGGATAAGGACAGTAATAGGTTTAGTAGAAAAACAGAAATGAGCAGGAAGGGTAAAGAGAAAGGAGAGTCTTTCAATGTTTATTATGCTAATTGCCGTAGTGATAGGAATAAGATTGACGAGTTGAGATTAGTTGCTAGTGCAGGTAACATTGATGTATTTGCCTTAACTGAGACGTGGTTTAATTCAAAAAGTCGGGACATGCCTGCGGAATGTCATATTCAGGGTTTTAAATTGTTCCAAGTAGATAGAAGTATCGGGAAGGGGGGTGGGGTGGCATTGTATGTCCGAGATCGCTTGAACTGTTGCATAAAAACGGGTATTAAGTCTGAAGTAACACATACAGAGTCTGTTTGGATAGAATTTTCAGAGGGGCATGAAAAACTGATTTTAGGAGTGATATACCGTCCCCAAACTTAGATAGGGACCAAGGGAGACTACTATGGGAGGAAATTGTTAAGGCCACAAGGCACGATAATGTAGTAATTCTAGGAGACTTTAACTTTAGTCATATTGATTGGAATTTCTTGACTGGGAATTTAGAATCATACGACTTCTTAGAAGTAGTTCAGGATTGTTTTTTGAAGCAGTTTGTGACAGAACCTACAAGGGGAAATAACCTGCTTTACTTAGTTATGGTAAACAATGAATCCCTTGTTAATAATTTAGAAATTTCAGAGGAACTGGGTGCTAGCGACAACAAATCAATTACATTTAGCATTGAATGGAAGTACGATAGTAGCGATAACTCAGTATCAGTCCCAGATTTTCGCTTAGCAGATTACGATGGGCTTAGAGAACACTTATCATCTGTTGACTGGGGTAACGAAGTGAGCTATTAATATGACAGTTTTCTGAACACTATACATGCTGCTCAAAGAACGTTTATCCCATATAAAGAAATTAGATCAAATAGAAATGACCCAAAATGGATGAATAATAGGCTCAAATATCTAGTAGGGCATAAGAAAGGAATTTATAGGCGTATCAAAAGAGGTGAGGGTCATCTTATGAATCAGTATATTGACATTAAGAGGGACATTAAAAAGGGGATAAGAAAAGCTAAAAGGGACTATGAAATTAAAGTTGCTAGGGATTCTAAAACTAACCCAAAAAGTTTTTTCCAGGTCTATAGAACAAAAGTTAGAGATAAGATAGGTCCCCTTAAAAATAACTATGGGCACCTTACTGACAAAGATAATGAAATGTGCTCGATTTTTAATAATTATTTTCTCTCAGTTTTTACACAGGAAGACACTAACAATATTCCAGTAATTAATTTTTATAGTGGGCTAGAAGATAAATTATGTAACATCACAGTCACTAGTGAAATGGTTGTGAAGCAGATAGACTGACTGAAGCAAAATAAGTCGCCGGGTCCTGATGAGGTTTTTTCAAGGGTTCTTAAGGAATGCAAAATGGAACTCTGTGAACCATTAACTAATATTTTTAATTTATCTCTTCAAACAGGTGTAATGTCTGATATGTGGAAGATGGCTAATGTAATTCCTATTTTTAAAACAGGGGACAAGTCGTTACAGTCAAATTACCGCCCAATAAGTCTGACCTCAATTGTAGGCAAATTACTAGAGTCAATCATAGATGAGATTATAAGAAGCCATCTCGATAAGCATAGCTTGATTAATGATACTCAGCATGGATTCACAAGAGGCCGGTCTTGTCTAACTAATTTATTAACTTTCTTCAGTAAAGCTTTTGAGGCTGTTGACCACGATAAAGAATTTGATATTATTTACTTAGATTTTAGTAAGGCTTTCGATAGAGTTCCGCACCATAGACTGTTAAAGAAAGTGGCAGCTCATGGCATTGGGGGAAAAATCTCGTGGATCGAGTCATTGCTCACTGACAGGAAGCAGAGAGTGTCCATAAATGGGGTTAAATCCGAGTGGGGATCTGTAACAAGTGGCATTCCACAGGGATCAGTCTTGGGCCCGTTGTTGTTTATAATATATATCAATGAACTTGATGAGGGAATTACTAGTGATATGAGCAAATTCGCCGATGACACAAAGATAGGTAGGATAATTGATTCAAACGTAGATGTTATGGAACTTCAGGAGGATTTAAACAAACTCTATTCTTGGTCAGAAAAGTGGCAGATGCAGTTCAATGTAGATAAATGCAAGGTTCTGAAGCTTGGGAGTGCCCATAACCCTAGTACTTATAAGTTAAATGATGTAGAACTTAGCCATACAGATTGCGAAAAGGACTTGGGGGTTATGGTGAGCAGCAACCTTAAACCAAGACAGCAATGCCTAAGCGTACGTAATAAGGCAAATAGAGTACTGGAATTTACATCAAGAAGTGTAAGCAACAGAAGTCCAGAGGTCATACTGCAGCTTTGTACATCATTAGTAAGGCCTCACCTAGATTATGCAGCTCAGTTCTCGTCTCCATATTACAGAATGGACATAAATTCGTTAGAAAACATTCACCGTAGGATGACTAAATTAATACATAGCATTAGAAATCTTCCTTATGAAGAAAGATTGAAGACTCTTAAGTTACATTCACTTGTTAGACGAAGAATGAGGGGAGACCTGATCGAAGTGTATAAGTGGAAGATAGGTATTAATCAAGGGGATATTAATAAGGTCTTGAGGATGTCTCTCCAAGAGAGAACCCCAAGTGATGGATTTAAATTAGATAAGTTTAGATTTAGAAAGGACATAGGAAAGTATTGGTTTGGAAATAGGGTAGTAGATGAGTGGAACAGTCTACCTAGTTGGGTTATTGAGGCTAGGACTTTGGGTAGTTTCAAATTTAGGTTGGATAAGTACATGAGTGGGAGGGGTTGGATTTGAGTGGGACTTTCACATCAGAGCTTATTTCTTGGGTGGCATTGAAAATTGGGTTGGGCAAATGTTTTGTTAGTGGGATGAATTGTAAAGGACCTGCCTAGTATGGGCCAACAGGCCTCCTGCAGTGTTCCTCCTTTCTTATGTTCTTATGTTCTTATATCAGTCGTGTGTATTGCGGCACGAGTTATGGGATGTGGTGGATACCTTTCTTGGATCGCACAGCGTCCTTAGTACGTATAGTTCTAATTGTGTGTGAGCATTTTATATTATCCATCTTACAGCAGCTTCTCATTAAAATACGTTTGAAAATACTTAGCGATTGCTATTGCCAGAGTTGTCATCATTAGTTAGGAAATCCTAAAAAAAAAAAAATATACATGGCGACCTGCCGCCTGGATGATAATGTAATTAAAACATTAAGATATGTCTCCATCTCTCTCTGACAGATATAGTTTACTAAACTGTAGAGTCAAGACGCCAATACGTCCTCTTGATTTACTGCAGTTTAAGTATGCTTATACGACATATGAAATAATTTCTTCATCTATTTTCTCCATCAGATATAAGAATTAGTTTCCAACACATAACCAAACATCACCATCTTTGATCTCTATATTCTCGTGCCCACCTGGATGACGTTCAAATGTTTTCAGTAGCACCAAATCAAATTAGGAAAAAAATACCAAATGTGCCTAAAAGGTAACTAAATAAAAAATATGGCATGAAAATTGCATAATTTTATAAAGACTGCATATTTTCAGTTCCTCTGGCAAGTGCCAACAAGTGCAATTAATATACAGTTTGCAGAGAGAACTTTTACTGAGACGTTTGTCCTGTGAAAGAGGCTTCTTCAGCCAGTACACAGAGATGGACAATTATATTCATGTAAGCATATTAAGATGTGTTCCCGGGTCAGTGAGTTCACCGTGCAGGTGGAGCGAGATAGAGGTACCGCAGGAGAAATACCAGTCTTATCGATGACCGGTTTTTGCATGAGAAATTGGCATAAAGGCTTGCTTAAACTGAAATTTCCTAGAATGAGTTGTACTGTATTTTGTGTAGAGATCAGAGCAACTTCCAGGCATCTGCGTCGCTTTTTGCCCCTTTTCTTGAAAGGCCAGCTGGGCGTCTCTCCAGGACATCAGGAGCTCTGTTCTATCCCTATGCATAACGCAGGCGTTATTCGTATTATGAGCTATTTGTGCTCTTGCAACCAGATATCCAAGATGCGGGAGGTCTCGCTCAAGAACTTCTGGATAGCCACCGAATGTGATATAGGCGTCTGTGTAACTCAGAGGCGGGCGGTTGTCTTTGCAGCCTGATCAAGTCTTTGATGGTGTTATGAAAGCAACACCTATGTTGCTCTTGGAGGTGGGAACGTTGTGGCCTGTAAAAAAAAGGGGGATAAGTCTTCTGTTTGTGATATTCTCTGGTTCCGGCAAGGTGAAGATTTTGTACACACCCCCTGTGGTTTCAAATAACCTTTTAAGGAAACTTTAGCGTCAGTATGTCTTTCAGAATGCTGTAGTCTTTCTCAAGAAATTCTGGGCTGCAGATCAGTATCTGCTTGTCTGCGCATGTGATCCATTTTTTATATATTTTACCTATATACTAAGTCTGATTTTCATTGATCATACTTAAGCTGCAATACATTTTAGATTCCTCATGATGATAAATGACTCACCGAAACGTTGTGACTTTTTAAAATTCCTTGAGTCAAGAGCCCCAAACCATCATCAAGGTATTTGCCCCTATAAATGGGAGGGAGGGGGGGGGGGGTCATGAGAGAAAGATATACAATAAAATACTTTACAAGTTCCTAGTTTCTATAACTATGCAGTCATGTAGTTTATCATGACTTCACATTCACAATTAGTTTAATCAATATAAGGAATGAAAAACATTTCGTTATTCGCCAGGTTTTTGGGAAACCGATGCAATATACGCAACGAGTTTATTAATAAGGAATGCAAACCTCGATGTACAGTACTTTAAATAGGTTGAATGATTAAGATTCTTGAGTATATAGCGAGTAACCGCTAATTGGCACAGGCATGAAGCAAGTTATGTAAAGTGAATTCTGTACTGTAGTACTGAGGTACTGTGACCTATGGCTTTTGTGGCCTTAAATATTTGTTATAAAAAAGTGGTAGCAGTCAGCAGAGCTGCTGTTAAAAGAAAAACTGTTAGAGTGTTGTTATACGGATGGGGATAAGGATGGGCTTAGGTAAATAATAGATTTAAGCTGGTTATATAATGTGCATTGGATCAGAATAGAAACAGGTAAGGGTGCATATATAAAAAAATGTGTTGTGCGGTGGGGTTCCTAAAAATCCTGTAAAGCCTATTGCGAGGAAAAAATTCCTTGTAGCTTTATCGAGTCCGCCTAGTAACCTAACTTTGTTTTTTAATGAACTATCCTGGCTGGCGTATTCATGTTAGCGAAATGAATTACATTTATCAATTTCATTAAAACCTCAACCTGTAAAGTCTAAACCATCATAAACACGTCAGGACAAGCAAATTTTTGGAGTTGTTTAAAATATCCAGCCTGAAGGTCAGTAACTGTGTTAGTTAAGATTTCAGGTAGCTAAGGGAGAAGAGGGGTCGGTGAAGGAAACCAGGTTCGTTGAAAGAGACTGAGGCCGTAGGAGGCTGAGGCTGAAGGAGACAGAGGTTAAAGGAAGCTGGGGGTTCTTGAGGTAGATAAGGATCGTTGAAGAATAAAAGAGTCGTTGAGCCGGTTCTTATGAAAGAACCACAGCGGGCATATCAGGGATAAGTGTCGCACAAGGGTGGGCTGTGGGTGAGCCTACTACTGCAGTGAGAGTTAAAGATGAGTAGCACTTACCTGGACCACAGGGGTTACCCTATGGTCCAAGGGTTACCCACTGGATCAATAAAAAAAAATCTTAAGAAGCTGCGAGTGGCGACCTGCCAGATTTGATTTGCTGATATTTTAGACCTTATAGGGAAAGGTTTCCCTATAAGGAGATTGTGGGATCACTTGGACCTTAGTGACATATACACCAACATCGTTTACAGCTCAGTTATGGAAGACTGAAGGAAATAATAGCTAGAACTGAATATACTACAAGCTCTGATCACACAATACAGCTGGAAAGTAATGTGAATGACCTGGGAATGGTAATGTCTGAGCATCTCACCTTCAAGGATCATAACATTGCGACTATCACATCTGCGTGGAAAATGATTAGACGGATAATGAGAATATTCAAGACAAGGAATTCGAAGCCAATGATGATCCTTTTTAAATCACTTGTTCTCTCTAGACTGTAATACTGCTGTGCAATAACAGCTCCATTCAAGGCAGGTGAAATCGCAGATCTAGAGAATGTGCAGAGAAACTTTACTGCACATATTAGTTCCACCAAACACCTTAACTACTGGGAACGCTTCGAAGCACTTGACTTGTACTCACTGGAGCGCAGGCGAGAGAGATACAACATAATCTACACCCGAGAAATCCTAGAGGGACTAGTCCCTAATCTGCACACAGAAATCACCCCATAGTAAAGCAAAAGACTTGGCAGGCTGTGCAACATTCCCCCAGTGAAAAGTAGAGGAACCATTAGCACACTAAGAGAAAACACAGTAGGTGTCTGGGGCCCAAGACTGTTCAACAGCCTCCCACCATGCATAAGGGGAAACGTCAGTAGACCCCTGGCTGCCTTCTTTCAATAGGGAGATGGACAGATATTTAAAGTCGGTGCTGGATCAGCCAGGCTGTGGTTCGTACGTTGGACTACGTGCGGCCAACAGTAACAGCCTAGTTGATCAGGCCCTGATCCGCCAGGAGGCCTGGTCGTGGACCGGGCCGCGGGAGCGTTGATACTTGGAATACCGTCCAGGTGGACTCCAGGTAGGAGACTTCAATCCATAGTATAAGAAGAAGTATAATACACAGGTTACTAGCACATAAGAGAGAGAAGCTTAAGACGACGTTTCGGTCCGACTTGATCCATTTACAAGTGTGATTTGTAAATGGTTCATATCTGACCGAAAACTCGTAATAAGCTTCTCTTTCCTATGTTCGGCTTATTTGTGTATTGTTCCAGTCTCGGTATTGTGCTGCTTATCTTTATAGGGACTATAAATAAATGGTTTAGAAAAGCGACAAGTTAATAAATGAGACATATGTGCAACATTTTGGTATCTTTATTCTAGATGATGATGACCAAATGTTGCACAAATATCCCTTTCATCAAACTGTACATATATATATATATATATATATATATATATATATATATATATATATATATATATATATATATATATATATATATATATATATATATATATATATATATATATATATATATATATATTTTATTATCACACTGGCCGATTCCCACCAAGGCAGGGTGGCCCGAAAAAGAAAAACTTTCACCATCATTCACTCCATCACTGTCTTGCCAGAAGGGTGCTTTACACTACAGTTTTTAAACTGCAACATTAACACCCCTCCTTCAGAGTGCAGGCACTGTACTTCCCATCTCTAGGACTCAAGTCCGGCCTGCCGGTTTCCCTGAATCCCTTCATAAATGTTACTTTGCTCACACTCCAACAGCACGTCAAGTATTAAAAACCATTTGTCTCCATTCACTCCTATCAAACACGCTCATGCATGCCTGCTGGAAGTCCAAGCCCCTCGCACAAAAAACCTCCTTTACCCCCTCCCTCCAACCTTTCCTAGGCCGACCCCTACCCCGCCTTCCTTCCACTACAGACTGATACACTCTTGAAGTCATTCTGTTTCGCTCCATTCTCTCTACATGTCCGAACCACCTCAACAACCCTTCCTCAGCCCTCTGGACAACAGTTTTGGTAATCCCGCACCTCCTCCTAACTTCCAAACTACGAATTCTCTGCATTATATTCACACCACACATTGCCCTCAGACATGACATCTCCACTGCCTCCAGCCTTCTCCTCGCTGCAACATTCATCACCCACGCTTCACACCCATATAAGAGCGTTGGTAAAACTATACTCTCATACATTCCCCTCTTTGCCTCCAAGGACAAAGTTCTTTGTCTCCACAGACTCCTAAGTGCACCACTCACTCTTTTTCCCTCATCAATTCTATGATTCACCTCATCTTTCATAGACCCATCCGCTGACACGTCCACTCCCAAATATCTGAATACGTTCACCTCCTCCATACTCTCTCCCTCCAATCTGATATCCAATCTTTCATCACCTAATCTTTTTGTTATCCTCATAACCTTACTCTTTCCTGTATTCACCTTTAATTTTCTTCTTTTGCACACCCTACCAAATTCATCCACCAATCTCTGCAACTTCTCTTCAGAATCTCCCAAGAGCACAGTGTCATCAGCAAAGAGCAGCTGTGACAACTCCCACTTTGTGTGTGATTCTTTATCTTTTAACTCCACGCCTCTTGCCAAGACCCTCGCATTTACTTCTCTTACAACCCCATCTACAAATATATTAAACAACCACGGTGACATCACACATCCTTGTCTAAGGCCTACTTTTACTGGGAAATAATTTCCCTCTTTCCTACATACTCTAACTTGAGCCTCACTATCCTCGTAAAAACTCTTCACTGCTTTCAGTAACCTACCTCCTACACCATACACTTGCAACATCTGCCACATTGCCCCCCTATCCACCCTGTCATACGCCTTTTCCAAATCCATAAATGCCACAAAGACCTCTTTAGCCTTATCTAAATACTGTTCACTTATATGTTTCACTGTAAACACCTGGTCCACACACCCCCTACCTTTCCTAAAGCCTCCTTGTTCATCTGCTATCCTATTCTCCGTCTTACTCTTAATTCTTTCAATTATAACTCTACCATACACTTTACCAGGTATACTCAACAGACTTATCCCCCTATAATTTTTGCACTCTCTTTTATCCCCTTTGCCTTTATACAAAGGAACTATGCATGCTCTCTGCCAATCCCTAGGTACCTTACCCTCTTCCATACATTTATTAAATAATTGCACCAACCACTCCAAAACTATATCCCCACCTGCTTTTAACATTTCTATCTTTATCCCATCAATCCCGGCTGCCTTACCCCCTTTCATTTTACCTACTGCCTCACGAACTTCCCCCACACTCACAACTGGCTCTTCCTCACTCCTACAAGATGTTATTCCTCCTTGTCCTATACACGAAATCACAGCTTCCCTATCTTCATCAACATTTAACAATTCCTCAAAATATTCCCTCCATCTTCCCAATACCTCTAACTCTCCATTTAATAACTCTCCTCTCCTATTTTTAACTGACAAATCCATTTGTTCTCTAGGCTTTCTTAACTTGTTAATCTCACTCCAAAACTTTTTCTTATTTTCAACAAAATTTGTTGATAACATCTCACCCACTCTCTCATTTGCTCTCTTTTTACATTGCTTCACCACTCTCTTAACCTCTCTCTTTTTCTCCATATACTCTTCCCTCCTTGCATCACTTCTACTTTGTAAAAACTTCTCATATGCTAACTTTTTCTCCCTTACTACTCTCTTTACATCATCATTCCACCAATCGCTCCTCTTCCCTCCTGCACCCACTTTCCTGTAACCACAAACTTCTGCTGAACACTCTAACACTACATTTTTAAACCTACCCCATACCTCTTCGACCCCATTGCCTATGCTCTCATTAGCCCATCTATCCTCCAATTGCTGTTTATATCTTACCCTAACTGCCTCCTCTTTTAGTTTATAAACCTTCACCTCTCTCTTCCCTGATGCTTCTATTCTCCTTGTATCCCATCTACCTTTTACTCTCAGTGTAGCTACAACTAGAAAGTGATCTGATATATCTGTGGCCCCTCTATAAACATGTACATCCTGAAGTCTACTCAACAATCTTTTATCTACCAATACATAATCCAACAAACTACTGTCATTTCGCCCTACATCATATCTTGTATACTTATTTATCCTCTTTTTCTTAAAATATGTATTACCTATAACTAAACCCCTTTCTATACAAAGTTCAATCAAAGGGCTCCCATTATCATTTACACCTGGCACCCCAAACTTACCTACCCTCTCTAAAAGTTTCTCCTATTTTAGCATTCAGGTCCCCTACCACAATTACTCTCTCACTTGGTTCAAAGGCTCCTATACATTCACTTAACATCTCCCAAAATCTCTCTCTCTCCTCTGCATTCCTCTCTTCTCCAGGTGCATACACGCTTATTATGACCCACTTCTCGCATCCAACCTTTACTTTAATCCACATAATTCTTGAATTTACACATTCATATTCTCTTTTCTCCTTCCATAACTGATCATTTAACATTACTGCTACCCCTTCCTTTGCTCTAACTCTCTCAGATACTCCATATTTAATCCCATTTATTTCCCCCCACTGAAACTCTCCTACCCCCTTCAGCTTTGTTTCGCTTAGGGCCAAGACATCCAACTTCTTTTCATTCATAACATCAGCAATCATCTGTTTCTTGTCATCCGCACTACATCCACGCACATTTAAGCATCCCAGTTTTATAAAGTTTTTCTTCTCTTTTTTAGTAAATGTCTACAGGAGAAGGGGTTACTAGCCCATTGCTCCCGGCATTTTAGTCGCCTCATACGACACGCATGGCTTACGGAGGAAAGATTCTTTTCCACTTCCCCATGGACAATAGAAGAAATAAAGAAGAACAAGAGCTACTTAGAAAAAGGAGAAAAACCTAGATGTATGTATATATATATGCATGTGCGTGTCTGTGAAGTGTGACCAAAGTGTAAGTAGGAGTAGCAAGATATCCCTGTTATCTAGCGTGTTTATGAGACAGAAAAAGAAACCAGCAATCCTACCATCATGCAAAACAGTTTCAGGTTTTTGTTTCACAGTCATCTGGCAGGACGGTAGTACTTCCCTGGGTGGTTGCTGTCTACCAACCTACTACCTATACTACCTATATATATATATATATATATATATATATATATATATATATATATATATATATATATATATATGTGTGTGTGTGTGTGTGTGTGTGTGTGTGTGTGTGTGTGTGTGTGTGTGTGTGTACATACACTTGTTAAAAGAAGTTAGTTTAGCTTGTTCATTATATTTAAGACCCATTGACCTCACCTGCGTCATTAAGACAGCTATCAACCTGTACACTATTATAAAAAAAAATACTGTAATTCCTCAGGTAAGAATTAAAATAAACTCAAAGTGCTAAGCATTAAAAGAAATATTAAATTTTTTTATTACATTTGTGACAGCGTCTGGGGAACTGGGAGGCAGCCAGGCTTTATTTAAGGAAAATTCAGGTCTATTTCCTTGAATCAAGGAAGTCTTCACGGGCGTCAAGAAAACCTCCCTTATTGTGATGAATAATAAAAGTTTTCAGTGTATATGAACTAGCATAAAAAAAAAATAGTTTATATTTACTGAGATCTGTGTCTCTCATTTTAAACACACAGATAATATACTTTAAGCAATATTTTAAGTATTTAATATTCCTAATATGGACTAGATAGCCTTCACCATTAATGATTTTTATTTAGGAGACAGACTCTAAACCTCTCAAGAAATAATTATGATTTAAAACCAATGAAGATAATTCAATAGCTAGAGACTCTAGTTTATCTAAAGATATAAAAAATATAATAATTGAACCTTTCATAGTTCATTTAAACTTGCTTTTCATATTCACGTAAGAGTGACGAAGCCTGGAAAATGAGAAATAATCAAAGTTCTTGGCTGAAGAGTTGTTCATCAGAACCACGGCAGCCGTCCCTTCATCAGAACCACGGCAGCTGTCCCTTCATCAGAACCACGGCAGCTGTCCCTTCATCAGAACCACGGCAGCCGTCCCTTCATCAGAACCACGGCAGCTGTCCCTTCATCAGAACCACGGCAGCTGTCCCTTCATCAGAACCACGGCAGCTGTCCCTTCATCAGAACCACGGCAGCTGTCCCTTCATCCCTGCAATGAATATCAAGATAAAATTTTATATTTGAACAGAAGGGAACATTATTCTATTGTAATCAGGGATGTAGTTGATGCTGTTCAATGAGGACAAGAGGAACCTAGAGCAATGTAAGATATCAGCTACCAGTGAAGCTAAGGTGACGTTTCAGCTACCACTGAAGCTAAGTTGACGCTTTTGCTACCACTGAAGCTAAGGTAACGTTTCAGCTACCACTGAAGCTAAGTTGACGTTTCAGCTACCGCTGAAGCTAAGGTGACGTTTCAGCTGCCACTGAAGCTAAGGTGACGCTTTTGCTACCACTGAAGCTAAGGTGACGTTTCATCTACCACTGAAGCTAAGGTGACGTTTCTGCTACCACTGATGCTAGGATGACGCTTCAGCTATCATTGAAGCAAAGGTGACGTTTCAGCTATCACTGAAGCTAAGGTGACGTTTCAGCTACCACTGAAGCTAAGTTGACGTTTCAGCTAACACTGAAGCTAAGGTGACGTTTCAGCTACCACTGAAGCTAAGTTGACGTTTCAGCTAACACTGAAGCTAAGGTGACGTTTCAGCTACCACTGAAGCTAAGTTGACGTTTCAGCTAACACTGAAGCTAAGGTGACGTTTCTGCTACCACTGAAGCAAAGGTGACATTTCTGCTACCACTGATGCTACGGTGACGTTTCAGCTACCATTGAAGCTAAGGTGACGTTTCAGCTACCACTGAAGGACAGGGGACGTTTCTGCTATCACTGAAGCAAAGGTGACGTTTCAGCTACCGCTGAAGCTTAGGTGACGTTTCAGCTGCCACTGAAGCTAAGGTGACGCTTTTGCTACCACTGAAGCTAAGGTGACGTTTCTTCTACCACTGAAGCTAAGGTGACGTTTCTGCTACCACTGATGCTAGGATGACGCTTCAGCTATCATTGAAGCAAAGGTGACGTTTCAGCTATCACTGAAGCTAAGGTGACGTTTCAGCTATCACTGAAGCTAAGGTGACGTCTCAGCTGCCACTGAACCTAAGGTAACGTTTCAGCTACCACTGAAGCTAAGGTGACGTTTCAGCTGCCACTGAAGTTAAGGTGACGTTTCTGCTACCACTGAGGCTAAGGTGACGCTTCTGCTACCACTGAAGCTAAGGTGACGTTTCTGCTACCACTGAAGCTAAGGCGGCGTTTCTTCTACCACTGAAGCTAAGGTGACGTTTCTGCTACCACTGAAGCTAAGGTGACGCTTTGGCTACCACTGAAGCTAAGTTGACATTTCTTCTACCACTGAAGCTAAGGTGACGTTTCTGCTACCACTAAAGCTAAGGTAACGTTTCTGCTACCACTGAAGCTAAGGTAACGTTTCTGCTATCACTGAAGCTAAGGTCACGCTTCTGCTACCACTGAAGCTAAGGTCACGTTTCTGCTACCACTGAAGCTAAGGTAACGTTTCAGCTACTACTAAAGCTAAGGTGACGTTTCTCCTACCACTGAAGCTAAGGTGACGTTTCTGCTACCACTGAAGCTAAGGCGACGTTTCTACTGCCATTGTGAAGGTACTGTGACGTTTTTGGTACCAATGTGAAGCTAAGGTTCCGTTTGTACTACCAGAGTGAAGCGAAGTTGATTTGAAATAAAGGATAAGCTTTGCTAGAATTGTGAATCCTAGATTAAGTTTTGCTACCACAGTGAAACCAAGCTTAATTTTTACTTCCACGGTGAAACCAAGCTTTAATTTACTTCTTTTGTGAAGCCAAGCTTATATTTTACTACTACTGTGAAGCCAAGCTTAAGTTCTACTAAAACTGTGAAGGCAAAGTTAAGTTTTGCTTCCAACCTGAATCCAAGTTTAAGTTCTGTTAAAATATGATACCAAGTTTAAGCTTAACTACCACTGTGAAGCCTAGGTTACGTTTTACTACCATTGTGAA